>NC_091183.1:11219834-11222334 GCF_040958095.1 Procambarus clarkii | reverse complement strand
TTGTTCTTTAAGATTCCTTGCACAAGTTTCTAAAGGCCGTTCTTATGTTAGCCAACCTGGCATATGCTGCTGATGTTATCCTCTTGATATGAGTTCCAGGGGACAGGTCTGGAGTGATATCAACCCCCCAGGTCTTTGTCTCTCTCTCAGACTCTTGAAGTATTTCATCTCCCAAATGATACCTTGTGTCTGGTCTCCTGCTTCCTACCCCTATCTTCATTACATTACATTTGCTTGGGTTGAACTCTAACAGCCATTTGTTCGACCATTCCTGTAGCTTGTCCAGGTCTTCTTGAAGCCTCAAGCTGTCCTCCTCTGTCAAAATCCTTCTCATAATTTTGGCGTCGTCAGCAAACATTGAGAGGAATGAGTGTATACCCGCTTAGAGATCATTTACTTATATCAGAAACAGAATAGGTCCAAGTACAGAGCCCTGTGGGACTCCACTGGTGACTTCACGCCATTCTGAGGTCTCACCCCTCACTGTAACTCTCTGCTTCCTATTGCTTAGGTACTCCCTTATCCACTGGAGCGCCCTACCAGTTACTCCTGCCTGTTTCTCCAGCTTATGCATCAACCTTTTATGGGGCACTGTGTCAAAGGCTTTCCGACAGTCCAAAAAATGCAGTCCGCCCATCCTTCTCTTTCTTGCTTAAACTTTGTCACCTGATCGTAGAATTCTATCAAGCCTGTAAGGCAAGATTTACCCCTCCCTGAACCCATGTTGATGGGTTGTCACGAAGTCTCTTCTCTCCAGATGTGTTACTAGCTTTTTTCTCACAATCTTCTCCATCACCTTGCATGGTATACAAGTTAAGGACACTGGCCTGTAGTTCACTGCCTCTTGTCTGTCACTCTTTTTGTATATTGGTACTACATTAGCAGTCTTCTATGTGTCTGGTAGGTCTCCCGTTTCCAGTGACCTACTATACACTATGGAGAGTGGCAAGCAAAGTGCTCCTGCACACTCTTTCAAAACCCATGGTGAGATTCCGTCCGGCCCAAAAGCTTTTCTCACATCCAGATCCAATAGGTGCTTCTTGACCTCATCTCTTGTAATTTCGAAACTTTCCAAGGTCACCTGGTTTGCTGCCACCTCTCCTAGCGCCGTGACTTCTCCCTGTTCTATTGTAATGACCTCCTGGAACCTTTTGTTCAGTTCTTCACACACCTCTTTGTCATTCTCTGTGTACCTGTCCTCGCCCACCCTAAGTTTCATCACCTGTTGTCTTCCTCCTGAAGTGACTGTGTAGTAGCTTTGGTTCGGTCTTGGCTTTATTAGCTATATCATTTTCATACCTTTTCTCAGCTGTTCTTCTCACACTAACATACTCGTTCCTGGTTCTCTTCTATCTCTCTCTACTTTCTGGTGTTCTGTTATTACGGAAGTTCCTCCATGGCTTTTTGTTCAGCTCCTTTGCTTTCATACATTCCCTATTAAACCACGGATTCTTCCTTTGCTTCTCTGTTTTTTCCTTTTGGGCTGGGACAAACCTGCTTACAGCCTCCTGACATTTTTGGTGACATAGTTCATCATATCTTGTACGGACTTGGTTCCGAGTTCTGTGTCCCAAAGTATATCCCATAGGAATTTATTCATCTCCTCATAGTTTCCCTTTCGGTACGCCAGCCCTTTGTTTCCCAGTTCTTTTTTGGGGGTGATAATTCCTAGCTCAACCAGGTACTCATAGATCAATACACTATGATCACTCATTCCCAAGGGGGCTTCCAACTTAACTTCCCTTATGTGTGTGTGTGTGTGTGTGTGTGTGTGTGTGTGTGTGTGTGTGTGTGTGTGTGTGTGTGTGTGTGTGTGTGTGTGTGTGTGTGTGTGTGTGTGTGTGTGTGTGTACTCACCTATTTGTCCTTGCAGGATCGAGCATTGACTCTTGGATCCTGCCTTTCTAGCTATCGGTTGGTTACAGCAATGACTCCTGTCCCATTTCACTATCATACCTAATTTTAAAAGTATGAATTGAGTTTGCTTCCACAACCTGTTCCCCAAGTGCATTTCATTTTTCCACTATTCTCACGCTAAAAGAAAACTTCCTAACATCTCTGTGACTCATCTGAGTTTCCAGTTTCCATCCATGTCCGCTCGCTCTGTTATTATTCCGTGTGAACATTTCATCTATTTCTACTTTGTCAATTCCCCTGAGTATTTTATATGTCCCTATTATATCTCCTCTCTCCCTTCTTTTCTCTAGTGTCGTAAGGTTGAACCTTACTGAATTCTTCATATCCCATCCCTCGTAACTCTGGGACAAGCCTCGTCGCAAACCTCTGAACCTTCTCCAGTTTCCTTATGTGTTTCTTCAGGTGGGGGCTCCATGATGGCGCGGCATACTCTAAGACTGGTCTCACGTAGGCAGTGTAAAGCGCCCTAAAAGCCAGGGCGCTTTACACTTAGGTTTCTGAATGAAGTTCTAATTTTCGCCAGTGTAGTGTGTATTTTTTTTTCCGTGTGTAAATCACGAAAAATAAACACGTGATTAAAAAT
>NC_091183.1:10998276-11219334 GCF_040958095.1 Procambarus clarkii | reverse complement strand
CCAGGCGGTGGTGGAACAGTTGGGCAGTACCAGCTTACTCCCCCCCTCCTCCACACTGGTCACCAGGCGGTGGTGGAACAGTTGGGCAGTACCAGCTTACTTCCCCCCCCTCTCCACACTGGTCACCAGGCGGTGGTGGAACAGTTGGGCAGTACCAGCTTACTCCCCCCTTCCTCCACACTGGTCACCAGGCGGTGGTGGAACAGTTGGGCAGTACCAGCTTACTCCCCCCCCCCTGCACACTGGTCACCAAGCGGTGGTGGAACAGTTGGGCAGTACCAGCTTACTCCCCCCCCCCTCTCCACACTGGTCACCAGGCGGTGATGGAACAGTTGGGCAGTACCAGCTTACTCTCCCCCCTCCACACTGGTCACCAGGCGGTGATGGAACACTTGGGCAGTACCAGCTTACTCCCCCCCCCTCCACACTGGTCACCAGGCGGTGGTGGAACAGTTGGGCAGTACCAACTTACTCTCCCCCCCTGCACACTGGTCACCAGGCGGTGGTGGAACAGTTGGGCAGTACCAGCTTACTCCCCCCCCTTCCACACTGGTCACCAGGCGGTGGTGGAACAGTTGGGCAGTAACAGCTTACTCCCCCCCCCTCCACACTGGTCACCAGGCGGTGGTGGAACAGTTGGGCAGTAACAGCTTACTCCCCCCCCCCTCCACACTGGTCACCAGGCGGTGGTGGAACAGTTGGGCAGTACCAGCTTACTCCCCCCCCCCTCCACACTGATCACCAGGCGGTGGTGGAACAGTTGGGCAGTACCAGCTTACTCCCCCCCCCCTCCACACTGGTCACCAGGCGGTGGTGGAACAGTTGGGCAGTACCAGCTTACTCCCCCCCCCCTCCACACTGGTCACCAGGCGGTGGTGGAACAGTTGGGCAGTACCAGCTTACTCCCCCCCCCTCCACACAGGTCACCAGGCGGTGGTGGAACAGTTGGGCAGTACCAGCTTACTCCCCCCCCCCTCCACACTGGTCACCAGGCGGTGGTGGAACAGTTGGGCAGTACCAGCTTACTCTTCCGCCCCTCCACACAGGTCACCAGGCGGTGATGGAACAGTTGGGCAGTACCAGCTTACTCCCCCGCCCCTCCACACAGGTCACCAGGCGGTGGTGGAACAGTTGGGCAGTACCAGCTTACTCCCCCGCCCCTCCACACTGGTCACCAGGCGGTGGTGGAACAGTTGGGCAGTACCAGCTTACTCCCCCCCCCCTCCACACTAGTCACCAGGCGGTGATGGAACAGTTGGGCAGTACCAGCTTACTCCCCCCCCCCTCCACACTGGTCACCAGGCGATGATGGAACAGTTGGGCAGTACCAGCTTACTCCCCCGCCCCTCCACACTGGTCACCAGGCGGTGGTGGAACAGTTGGGCAGTACCAGCTTACTCCCCCCCCCCCCTCCACACTGGTCACCAGGCGGTGGTGGAACAGTTGGGCAGTACCAGCTTACTCTTCCGCCCCTCCACACAGGTCACCAGGCGGTGATGGAACAGTTGGGCAGTACCAGCTTACTCCCCCGCCCCTCCACACAGGTCACCAGGCGGTGGTGGAACAGTTGGGCAGTACCAGCTTACTCCCCCGCCCCTCCACACTGGTCACCAGGCGGTGGTGGAACACTTGGGCAGTACCAGCTTACTCCCCCCCCCTCCACACTAGTCACCAGGCGGTGATGGAACAGTTGGGCAGTACCAGCTTACTCCCCCCCCCCTCCACACTGGTCACCAGGCGATGATGGAACAGTTGGGCAGTACCAGCTTACTCCCCCGCCCCTCCACACTGGTCACCAGGCGGTGGTGGAACAGTTGGGCAGTACCAGCTTACTCCCCCCCCCCCCTCCACACTGGTCACCAGGCGGTGGTGGAACAGTTGGGCAGTACCAGCTTACTCTTCCGCCCCTCCACACAGGTCACCAGGCGGTGATGGAACAGTTGGGCAGTACCAGCTTACTCCCCCGCCCCTCCACACAGGTCACCAGGCGGTGGTGGAACAGTTGGGCAGTACCAGCTTACTCCCCGGCCCCTCCACACTGGTCACCAGGCGGTGGTGGAACACTTGGGCAGTACCAGCTTACTCCCCCGCCCCTCCACACTGGTCACCAGGCGGTGGTGGAACAGTTGGGCAGTACCAGCTTACTCCCCCCCCCTCCACACTGGTCACCAGGCGGTGGTGGAACAGTTGGGCAGTACCAGCTTACTCTCCTCCTCTGCACACTGGTCACCAGGCGGTGGTGGAACAGTTGGGCAGTACCAGCTTACTCCCCCCCCCCTCCACACTGGTCACCAGGCGGTGGTGGAACAGTTGGGCAGTACCAGCTTACTCCCCCCCTCCTCCACACTGGTCACCAGGCGGTGGTGGAACAGGTGGGCAGTACCAGCTTACTCCCCCGCCCCTCCACACTGGTCACCAGGCGGTGGTGGAACAGTTGGGCAGTACCAGCTAACTCCCCCCCCCCCCTCCACACTGGTCACCAGGCGGTGGTGGAACAGTTGGGCAGTAACAGCTTACTCCCCCCCCCCTCCACACTGGTCACCAGGCGGTGGTGGAACAGTTGGGCAGTAACAGCTTACTCCCCCCCCCTCTACACTGGTCACCAGGCGGTGGTGGAACAGTTGGGCAGTACCAGCTTACTCCCCCCCCCCTCCACACTGGTCACCAGGCGGTGGTGGAACAGTTGGGCAGTACCAGCTTACTCCCCCCCCCTCCACACTGGTCACCAGGCGGTGGTGGAACAGTTGGGCTGTACCAGCTTACTCCCCCCCCCCCTCCACACTGGTCACCAGGCGGTGGTGGAACAGTTGGGCAGTACCAGCTTACTCCCCCCCCCTCCACACTGGTCACCAGGCGGTGGTGGAACAGTTGGGCAGTACCAGCTTACTCCCCCGCCCCTCCACACTGGTCACCAGGCGGTGGTGGAACAGTTGGGCAGTACCAGCTTACTCTTCCGCCCCTCCACACAGGTCACCAGGCGGTGATGGAACAGTTGGGCAGTACCAGCTTACTCCCCCCCCTCCACACTGGTCACCAGGCGGTGATGGAACACTTGGGCAGTACCAGCTTACTCCCCCCCCCCTTCACACAGGTCACCAGGCTGTGGTGGAACACTTGGGCAGTACCAGCTTACTCCCCGCCCCTCCACACTGGTCACCAGGCGGTGATGGAACACTTGGGCAGTACCAGCTTACTCCCCCCCCCCCTCCACACTGGTCACCAGGCGGTGATGGAACAGTTGGGCAGTACCAGCTTACTCCCCCCTCCACACAGGTCACCAGGCGGTGATGGAACAGTTGGGCAGTACCAGCTTACTCCCCCCTCCACACAGGTCACCAGGCGGTGATGGAACACTTGGGCAGTACCAGCTTACTCCCCCCCTCCACACTGGTCACCAGGCGGTGATGGAACACTTGGGCAGTACCAGCTTACTCCCCCCTCCACACAGGTCACCAGGCGGTGATGGAAGAGTTGGGCAGTACCAGCTTACTCCCCCCCCCCTCGACACATGTCACCAGGCGGTGGTGGAACACTTGGGCAGTACCAGCTTACTTCCCCCCCCCCTCCACACTGGTCACCAGGCGGTGATGGAACACTTGGGCAGTACCAGATTAGTCCCCCCCCCCTCCACACAGGTCACCAGGCGGTGGTGGAACACTTGGGCAGTACCAGCTTACTCCCCCCCCCTCCACACTGGTCACCAGGCGGTGATGGATCAGTTGGGCAGTACCAGCTTACTCCCCCGCCCCTCCACACAGGTCACCAGGCGGTGGTGGAACAGTTGGGCAGTACCAGCTTACTCCCCCGCCCCTCCACACTGGTCACCAGGCGGTGATGGATCATTTGGGCAGTACCAGCTTACTCCCCCCCCCCTCCACACAGGTCACCAGGCGGTGGTGGAACACTTGGGCAGTACCAGCTTACTCCCCCCCCTCCACACAGGTCACCAGGCGGTGGTGGAACACTTGGGCAGTACCAGCTTACTCCCCCCCTCCACACAGGTCACCAGGCGGTGGTGGAACACTCGGGCAGTACCAGTTTACTCCCCCGCCCCTCCACACTGGTCACCAGGCAGTGATGGAACAGTTGGGCAGTACCAGCTTACTCCCCCGCCCCTCCACACTGGTCACCAGGCGGTGATAGAACACTTGGGCAGTACCAGCTTACTCCCCCGACCCTCCACACTGGTCACCAGGCGGTGATGGAACAGTTGGGCAGTACCAGCTTACTCCCCCCCCCTCCACACTGGTCACCAGGCGGTGGTGGAACAGTTGGGCAGTACCAGCTTACTCCCCCCCTCCACACTGGTCACCAGGCGGTGGTGGAACAGTTGGGCAGTACCAGCTTACTCCCCTGCCCCTCCACACTGGTCACCAGGCGGTGATGGAACAGTTGGGCAGTACCAGCTTACTCCCCCCCCCTCCACACTGGTCACCAGGCGGTGGTGGAACACTTGGGCAGTACCAGCTTACTCCCCCCCCCTCCACACAGGTCACCAGGCGGTGATGGAACACTTGGGCAGTACCAGCTTACTCCCCCCCTCCACACTGGTCACCAGGCGGTGATGCAACACTTGGGCAGTACCAGCTTACTCCCCCCCCCCTCCACACTGGTCACCAGGCGGTGATGGAACAATTGGGCAGTACCAGCTTACTCCCCGCTCCTCCACACTGGTCACCAGGCGGTGGTGGAACAGTTGGGCAGTACCAGCTTACTCCCCCGCCCCTCCACACTGGTCACCAGGCGGTGGTGGAACAGTTGGGCAGTACCAGCTTACTCCCCCTCTCCACACTGGTCACCAGGTGGTGGTGGAGCAGTTGGGCAGTACTAGCTTACTCCCCCCCCTCCACACTGGTCACCAGGCGGTGGTGGAACAGTTGGGCAGTACCAGCTTACTCCCCCCCTCCACACTGGTCACCAGGCGGTGGTGGAACAGTTGGGCAGTACCAGCTTACTCCCCCGCCCCTCCACACTGGTCACCAGGCGGTGGTGGAACAGTTGGGCAGTACCAGCTTACTCCCCCGCTCCTCCACACTGATCACCAGGCGGTGGTGGAACAGTTGGGCAGTACCAGCTTACTCCCCCCCTCCAAACTGGTCACCAGGCGGTGGTGGAACAGTTGGGCAGTACCAGCTTACTCCCCCCCCCTCCAAACTGGTCACCAGGCGGTGGTGGAACAGTTGGGCAGTACCAGCTTACTCCCCCCCCTCCAAACTGGTCACCAGGCGGTGGTGGAACAGTTGGGCAGTACCAGCTTACTCCCCCCCCTCCACACTGGTCACCAGGCGGTGATGGAACAGTTGGGCAGTACCAGCTTACTCCCCCCCCCTACACACTGGTCACCAGGCGGTGGTGGAACAGTTGGGCAGTACCAGCTTACTCCCCCCCCCCTCCACACTAGTCACCAAGTGGTGGTGGAACAGTTGGGCAGTACCAGCTAACTCCCCCCCCCCCTCCACACTGGTCACCAGGAGGTGGTGGAACAGTTGGGCAGTACTCCCCCCCCCCCTCTACACAGGTCACCAGGCGGTGGTGGAACAGTTGGGCAGTACCAGCTTACTCCCCCCCCCCTCCACACTGGTCACCAGGCGGTGGTGGAACAGTTGGGCAGTACCAGCTTACTCCCCCCCCTCCACACTGGTCACCAAGTGGTAGTGGAACAGTTGGGCAGTTCTCCCCCCCTCCACACTGGTCACCAGGCGGTGATGGAACAGTTGGGCAGTACCAGCTTAGTCCCCCCCCCCCTTTACACTGGTCACCAGGCGGTGGTAGAACAGTTGGGCAGTACCAGCTTACTCCCGCCCCCTCCACACTGGTCACCAGGCGGTGGTGGAACAGTTGGGCAGTAACAGCTTACTCCCCCCCCTCCACACTGGTCACCAGGCGGTGGTGGAACAGTTGGGCAGTAACAGCTTACTCCCCCCGCCACTACACTGGTCACCAGGCGGTGGTGGAACAGTTGGGCAGTACCAGCTTACTCCCCCCCCCTCCACACTGGTCACCAGGCGGTGGTGGAACAGTTGGGCAGTACCAGCTTACTCCCCCCCCCCTCCACACTGGTCACCAGGCGGTGGTGGAACAGTTGGGCTGTACCAGCTTACTCCCCCCCCCCTCCACACTGGTCACCAGGCGGTGGTGGAACAGTTGGGCAGTACCAGCTTACTCCCCCCCCCTCCACACTGGTCACCAGGCGGTGGTGGAACAGTTGGACAGTACCAGCTTACTCCCCCGCCCCTCCACACTGGTCACCAGGCGGTGGTGGAACAGTTGGGCAGTACCAGCTTACTCTTCCGCCCCTCCACACAGGTCACCAGGCGGTGATGGAACAGTTGGGCAGTACCAGCTTACTCCCCCCCCCTCCACACTGGTCACCAGGCGGTGATGGAACACTTGGGCAGTACCAGCTTACTCCCCCCCCCCCTTCACACAGGTCACCAGGCTGTGGTGGAACACTTGGGCAGTACCAGCTTACTCCCCGCCCCTCCACACTGGTCACCAGGCGGTGATGGAACACTTGGGCAGTACCAGCTTACTCCCCCCCCCTCCACACTGGTCACCAGGCGGTGATGGAACAGTTGGGCAGTACCAGCTTACTCCCTCCTCCACACAGGTCACCAGGCGGTGATGGAACAGTTGGGCAGTACCAGCTTATTCCCCCCTCCACACAGGTCACCAGGCGGTGATGGAACACTTGGGCAGTACCAGCTTACTCCCCCCCTCCACACTGGTCACCAGGCGGTGATGGAACACTTGGGCAGTACCAGCTTACTCCCCCCTCCACACAGGTCACCAGGCGGTGATGGAAGAGTTGGGCAGTACCAGCTTACTCCCCCCCCCCTCCACACATGTCACCAGGCGGTGGTGGAACACTTGGGCAGTACCAGCTTACTCCCCCCCCCCCCTCCACACTGGTCACCAGGCGGTGATGGAACACTTGGGCAGTACCAGCTTACTCCCCCCCCTCCACACAGGTCACCAGGCGGTGGTGGAACAGTTGGGCAGTACCAGCTTACTCCCCCGCCCCTCCACACTGGTCACCAGGCGGTGATGGATCAGTTGGGCAGTACCAGCTTACTCCCCCGCCCCTCCACACAGGTCACCAGGCGGTGGTGGAACAGTTGGGCAGTACCAGCTTACTCCCCCGCCCCTCCACACTGGTCACCAGGCGGTGATGGATCAGTTGGGCAGTACCAGCTTACTCCCCCCCCCTCCACACAGGTCACCAGGCGGTGGTGGAACACTTGGGCAGTACCAGCTTACTCCCCCCCCCTCCACACAGGTCACCAGGCGGTGGTGGAACACTTGGGCAGTACCAGCTTACTCCCCCCCCTCCACACAGGTCACCAGGCGGTGGTGGAACACTTGGGCAGTACCAGCTTACTCCCCCGCCCCTCCACACTGGTCACCAGGCGGTGATGGAACAGTTGGGCAGTACCAGCTTACTCCCCCGCCCCTCCACACTGGTCACCAGGCGGTGATGGAACACTTGGGCAGTACCAGCTTACTCCCCCGACCCTCCACACTGGTCACCAGGCGGTGATGGAACAGTTGGGCAGTACCAGCTTACTCCCCCCCCCCCCTCCACACTGGTCACCAGGCGGTGGTGGAACAGTTGGGCAGTACCAGCTTACTCCCCCCCTCCACACTGGTCACCAGGCGGTGGTGGAACAGTTGGGCAGTACCAGCTTACTCCCCTGCCCCTCCACACTGGTCACCAGGCGGTGATGGAACAGTTGGGCAGTACCAGCTTACTCCCCCCCCCCTCCACACTGGTCACCAGGCGGTGGTGGAACACTTGGGCAGTACCAGCTTACTCCCCCCCCCTCCACACAGGTCACCAGGCGGTGATGGAACACTTGGGCAGTACCAGCTTACTCCCCCTCCTCCAAACTGGTCACCAGGCGGTGGTGGAACAGTTGGGCAGTACCAGCTTACTCCCCCCCCCTCCACACTGGTCACCAGGCGGTGATGGAACAGTTGGGCAGTACCAGCTTACTCCCCCCCCCCCTACACACTGGTCACCAGGCGGTGGTGGAACAGTTGGGCAGTACCAGCTTACTACCCCCCCCTTCACACTAGTCACCAAGTGGTGGTGGAACAGTTGGGCAGTACCAGCTAACTCCCCCCCCCTCCACACTGGTCACCAGGTGGTGGTGGAACAGTTGGGCAGTACTCCCCCCCCCCTCTACACAGGTCACCAGGCGGTGGTGGAACAGTTGGGCAGTACCAGCTTACTCCCCCCCCTCCACACTGGTCACCAGGCGGTGGTGGAACAGTTGGGCAGTATAAGCTTACTCCCCCCCCCTCCACACTGGTCACCAAGTGGTAGTGGAACAGTTGGGCAGTTCTCCCCCCCTCCACACTGGTCACCAGGCGGTGATGGAACAGTTGGGCAGTACCAGCTTAGTCCCCCCCCCCCCTTTACACTGGTCACCAGGCGGTGGTAGAACAGTTGGGCAGTACCAGCTTACTCCCGCCCCTCCACACTGGTCACCAGGCGGTGGTGGAACAGTTGGGCAGTACCAACTTACTCCCCCCCCCCTCCACACTGGTCACCAGGCGGTAGTGGAACAGTTGGGCAGTACCAGCTTACTCCCGCCCCTCCACACTGGTCACCATGCGGTAGTGGAACAGTTGGGCAGTACCAGCTTACTCCCCCCCCCCTTTACACTGGTCACCAGGCGGTGGTAGAACAGTTGGGCAGTACCAGCTTACTCCCCCCCCTCCACACTGGTCACCAGGCGGTGGTGGAACAGTTGGGCAGTACCAGCTTACTCCCCCCCTCCACACTGGTCACCAGGCGGTGGTGGAACAGTTGGGCAGTACCAGCTTACTCCCCCGCCCCTCCACACTGGTCACCAGGCGGTGGTGGAACAGTTGGGCAGTACCAGCTTACTCCCCCGCTCCTCCACACTGATCACCAGGCGGTGGTGGAACAGTTGGGCAGTACCAGCTTACTCCCCCCCCCTCCAAACTGGTCACCAGGCGGTGGTGGAACAGTTGGGCAGTACCAGCTTACTCCCCCCCCCTCCAAACTGGTCACCAGGCGGTGGTGGAACAGTTGGGCAGTACCAGCTTACTCCCCCCCTCCAAACTGGTCACCAGGCGGTGGTGGAACAGTTGGGCAGTACCAGCTTACTCCCCCCCCCTCCACACTGGTCACCAGGCGGTGATGGAACAGTTGGGCAGTACCAGCTTACTCCCCCCCCCTACACACTGGTCACCAGGCGGTGGTGGAACAGTTGGGCAGTACCAGCTTACTCCCCCCCCCCTCCACACTAGTCACCAAGTGGTGGTGGAACAGTTGGGCAGTACCAGCTAACTCCCCCCCCCTCCACACTGGTCACCAGGAGGTGGTGGAACAGTTGGGCAGTACTCCCCCCCCCCTCTACACAGGTCACCAGGCGGTGGTGGAACAGTTGGGCAGTACCAGCTTACTCCCCCCCCCCTCCACACTGGTCACCAGGCGGTGGTGGAACAGTTGGGCAGTACCAGCTTACTCCCCCCCCTCCACACTGGTCACCAAGTGGTAGTGGAACAGTTGGGCAGTTCTCCCCTCCTCCACACTGGTCACCAGGCGGTGATGGAACAGTTGGGCAGTACCAGCTTAGTCCCCCCCCCCTTTACACTGGTCACCAGGCGGTGGTAGAACAGTTGGGCAGTACCAGCTTACTCCCGCCCCCTCCACACTGGTCACCAGGCGGTGGTGGAACAGTTGGGCAGTAACAGCTTACTCCCCCCCTCCACACTGGTCACCAGGCGGTGGTGGAACAGTTGGGCAGTAACAGCTTACTCCCCCCGCCTCTACACTGGTCACCAGGCGGTGGTGGAACAGTTGGGCAGTACCAGCTTACTCCCCCCCCCCTCCACACTGGTCACCAGGCGGTGGTGGAACAGTTGGGCAGTACCAGCTTACTCCCCCCCCCCCCTCCACACTGGTCACCAGGCGGTGGTGGAACAGTTGGGCTGTACCAGCTTACTCCCCCCCCCTCCACACTGGTCACCAGGCGGTGGTGGAACAGTTGGGCAGTACCAGCTTACTCCCCCCCCCCTCCACACTGGTCACCAGGCGGTGGTGGAACAGTTGGGCAGTACCAGCTTACTCCCCCGCCCCTCCACACTGGTCACCAGGCGGTGGTGGAACAGTTGGGCAGTACCAGCTTACTCTTCCGCCCCTCCACACAGGTCACCAGGCGGTGATGTAACAGTTGGGCAGTACCAGCTTACTCCCCCCCCCCTCCACACTGGTCACCAGGCGGTGATGGAACACTTCGGCAGTGCCAGCTTACTCCCCCCCCCTTCACACAGGTCACCAGGCTGTGGTGGAACACTTGGGCAGTACCAGCTTACTCCCCGCCCCTCCACACTGGTCACCAGGCGGTAATGGAACACTTGGGCAGTACCAGCTTACTCCCCCCCCCCTCCACACTGGTCACCAGGCGGTGATGGAACAGTTGGGCAGTACCAGCTTACTCCCTCCTCCACACAGGTCACCAGGCGGTGATGGAACAGTTGGGCAGTACCAGCTTATTCCCCCCTCCACACAGGTCACCAGGCGGTGATGGAACACTTGGGCAGTACCAGCTTACTCCCCCCCTCCACACTGGTCACCAGGCGGTGATGGAACACTTGGGCAGTACCAGCTTACTCCCCCCTCCACACAGGTCACCAGGCGGTGATGGAAGAGTTGGGCAGTACCAGCTTACTCCCCCCCCCTCCACACATGTCACCAGGCGGTGGTGGAACACTTGGGCAGTACCAGCCTACTCCCCCCCCCCCCTCCACACTGGTCACCAGGCGGTGATGGAACACTTGGGCAGTACCAGCTTACTCCCCCCCCCCTCCACACAGGTCACCAGGCGGTGGTGGAACAGTTGGGCAGTACCAGCTTACTCCCCCGCCCCTCCACACTGGTCACCAGGCGGTGATGGATCAGTTGGGCAGTACCAGCTTACTCCCCCGCCCCTCCACACAGGTCACCAGGCGGTGGTGGAACAGTTGGGCAGTACCAGCTTACTCCCCCGCCCCTCCACACTGGTCACCAGGCGGTGATGGATCAGTTGGGCAGTACCAGCTTACTCCCCCCCCCTCCACACAGGTCACCAGGCGGTGGTGGAACACTTGGGCAGTACCAGCTTACTCCCCCCCCCTCCACACAGGTCACCAGGCGGTGGTGGAACACTTGGGCAGTACCAGCTTACTCCCCCCCCTCCACACAGGTCACCAGGCGGTGGTGGAACACTTGGGCAGTACCAGCTTACTCCCCCGCCCCTCCACACTGGTCACCAGGCGGTGATGGAACAGTTGGGCAGTACCAGCTTACTCCCCCGCCCATCCACACTGGTCACCAGGCGGTGATGGAACACTTGGGCAGTACCAGCTTACTCCCCCGACCCTCCACACTGGTCACCAGGCGGTGATGGAACAGTTGGGCAGTACCAGCTTACTCCCCCCCCCCTCCACACTGGTCACCAGGCGGTGGTGGAACAGTTGGGCAGTACCAGCTTACTCCCCCCCCTCCACACTGGTCACCAGGCGGTGGTGGAACAGTTGGGCAGTACCAGCTTACTCCCCTGCCCCTCCACACTGGTCACCAGGCGGTGATGGAACAGTTGGGCAGTACCAGCTTACTCCCCCCCCTCCACACTGGTCACCAGGCGGTGGTGGAACACTTGGGCAGTACCAGCTTACTCCCCTCCCCTCCACACAGGTCACCAGGCGGTGATGGAACACTTGGGAAGTACCAGCTTACTCCCCCCCCTCCAAACTGGTCACCAGGCGGTGGTGGAACAGTTGGGCAGTACCAGCTTACTCCCCCCCCCTCCACACTGGTCACCAGGCGGTGATGGAACAGTTGGGCAGTACCAGCTTACTCCCCCCCCCTACACACTGGTCACCAGGCGGTGGTGGAACAGTTGGGCAGTACCAGCTTACTCCCCCCCCCTCCACACTAGTCACCAAGTGGTGGTGGAACAGTTGGGCAGTACCAGCTAACTCCCCCCCCCCCTCCACACTGGTCACCAGGTGGTGGTGGAACAGTTGGGCAATACTCCCCCCCCCCTCTACACAGGTCACCAGGCGGTGGTGGAACAGTTGGGCAGTACCAGCTTACTCCCCCCCCTCCACACTGGTCACCAGGCGGTGGTGGAACAGTTGGGCAGTATAAGCTTACTCCCCCCCCCCTCCACACTGGTCACCAAGTGGTAGTGGAACAGTTGGGCAGTTCTCCCCCCCTCCACACAGGTCACCAGGCGGTGATGGAACACTTGGGCAGTACCAGCTTACTCCCCCCCCTCCAAACTGGTCACCAGGCGGTGGTGGAACAGTTGGGCAGTACCAGCTTACTCCCCCCCCCCTCCACACTGGTCACCAGGCGGTGATGGAACAGTTGGGCAGTACCAGCTTACTCCCCCCCCCCTACACACTGGTCACCAGGCGGTGGTGGAACAGTTGGGCAGTACCAGCTTACTCCCCCCCCCCCTCCACACTAGTCACCAAGTGGTGGTGGAACAGTTGGGCAGTACCAGCTAACTCCCCCCCCCCTCCACACTGGTCACCAGGTGGTGGTGGAACAGTTGGGCAGTACTCCCCCCCCCTCTACACAGGTCACCAGGCGGTGGTGGAACAGTTGGGCAGTACCAGCTTACTCCCCCCCCTCCACACTGGTCACCAGGCGGTGGTGGAACAGTTGGGCAGTATAAGCTTACTCCCCCCCCCCTCCACACTGGTCACCAAGTGGTAGTGGAACAGTTGGGCAGTTCTCCCCCCCTCCACACTGGTCACCAGGCGGTGATGGAACAGTTGGGCAGTACCAGCTTAGTCCCCCCCCCCTTTACACTGGTCACCAGGCGGTGGTAGAACAGTTGGGCAGTACCAGCTTACTCCCGCCCCTCCACACTGGTCACCAGGCGGTGGTGGAACAGTTGGGCAGTACCAACTTACTCCCCCCCCCCTCCACACTGGTCACCAGGCGGTAGTGGAACAGTTGGGCAGTACCAGCTTACTCCCGCCCCTCCACACTGGTCACCATGCGGTAGTGGAACAGTTGGGCAGTTCCAGCTTACTCCCCCCCCCTCCACATTGGTCACCAAGCGGTGGTGGAACAGTTGGGCAGTACCAGCGTACTCCCCCCCCCCCTCCACATTGGTCACCAGGCGGTGGTGGAACTGTTGGGCAGTTCCAGCTTACTCCCCCCCCTCCTTCCACACTAGTCACCAAGTGGTGGTGGAACAGTTGGGCAGTACTCTCCCCCCCTCTACACTGGTCACCAGGCGGTGGTGGAACAGTTGGGCAGTATCAGCTTAATCCTCCCCCTTCCACACTGGTCACCAAGTGGTAGTGGAACAGTTGGGCAGTTCTCCCCCCCTCCACACTGGTTACCAGGTGGTGATGAAACAGTTGGGTAGTACTTCCCCCCCCCCCCTCCACATTGGTCACCAGGCGGTGGTGGAACTGTTGGGCAGTTCCAGCTTACTCCCCCCCCCTCCTTCCACACTAGTCACCAAGTGGTGGTGGAACAGTTGGGCAGTACTCTCCCCCCCTCTACACAGGTCACCAGGCGGTGGTGGAACAGTTGGGCAGTTCCAGCTTACTTCCCCCTCCACACTGGTCACCAGGCGGTGATGGAACAGTTAGGCAGTACCAGCTTAGTCCCCCCCCCCTTTACACTGGTCACCAGGCGGTGGTAGAACAGTTGGGCAGTACCAGCTTACTCCCGCCGCTCCACACTGGTCACCATGCGGTAGTGGAACAGTTGGGCAGTACCAGCTTACTCCCCCCCCCCTCCACATTGGTCACCAAGCGGTGGTGGAACAGTTGGGCAGTACCAGCTTACTCCCCCCCCCCCACCCCCATTACCACAGGTAACCTAAGGTGATGAGTTAATGTTATACTCCAGATGCCTGGCTTCTTCGTCTCACCAGGTAGTTCTCCCCATCATTAACGTCCTGCGTCTCTCCCACTCAGGTAACCTGGCAGTGATGGTAGTGTTGATGAGTACCAACTTCACCATGACTGTGTCTTGGTCTCACCAGGTAGTTCTCCCCACCATTAACGTCCTGCGTCTCTCCCACTCAGGCAACCTGGCGGTGATGGTAGTGTTGATGAGTACCAGGTTCACCATGACGGTGTCTAAGTTCCTCATGTGTAACCTGGCTGTGGCAGACCTGTGCATGGGGCTCTACCTCCTCATCATTGCTGCTATGGACCTTCACACTATTGGTGTCTACTTCAACTATGCTATCACTTGGCAGAACGGTAAGAGTGTGTGCTGATTATGTGCATGTATACAGCAGGTACAGTGTAGGTATAGTGCAGGTACAGTGCAGGTATAGTACAGGCATAGTGCAGGTATAGTGCAGGTATAGTGCAGGTATACGGTAGATGCAGTGCAGGTGTGCAGCTTTTGCTTAAGTAGTCATATATATATTTCCTAGACACATTGAGTTGAATGTGGAGAAAGTTTGTATGGTTAAATCAAGTCCTGACGCTGTGTTTGGGGTGGTCTCACACACATGACTGTCTGTGGTCAGTCATGTGAGGGCTGCCTGATGTGTCGTCAGGTGTGGACGTTTGAGGTCAGTCATGTGTGGGCTGCCTGTTGTTGGCCAGATAGTTACAAGGTTCTTTGGTCAGCAAACTTTCAAATTGCCTGTCTTGGGGTAAAGACAGAGTTGGAGAAGGTAAAGAGGTATATATGTGGTCATGTTGTATTAACTCTTAGACTTCGAGTCCAGATATTAAACAATTAAAGGCACTCGGAATGTAAATGGATGTTTTGGTGCTTGTAGTGCCATCGCACTTTAGCGAGTGCGATTAATAGTAACTCAAATATTGGTATTTTTCAAATGACCCTTACTTTTGTTTAACCTTTTGTCAACCTACAAGAAGTAATTGTCAAAACAAGGCGACAAGCCAGGGGGGGGGGGGGGGGGGGCTATGTAGCACCCTCAAATGTGCAGGATATTTAAAAGTCGCTAAATATCACTATAGAGGCCAATACGAGAACAAAGTTGGAGTATGTTGGCAACCACCAGCCAGGTCGGACGTTCCCCTGGTGTCCCTGCTGGTATATTGGGCGATTGTTGGTTGCTCTGATGGGTGGTTGTTTGCCACTGCAGGGTGACTGTTTTTCAGTCTCAGTATGGGGACTTACGTGCCACCACTAAGGAGGAAGGACTCGGCTGTGCTGACATTTATCTGTCGGGTGGATATTGGCGTCGTCAGCAACACTCTGTTTGCAGTTATGGGTGTGAAAGTGGAAGATCTCGTCGGTCTACAGGTTGTTCGTGACGACAGAGTGGTTGTGAAGTTCGCCGAAAGTGGCTTGTTCCAGAGGTTTCTCGACCAGTATAAGGACAAGGTTGTGGGCCTGAACAACGGTTTTGGCTCTGTGACTGTGACGAATTTGAGTGTGATGTACACATACGTGTCAATTAAGAATGCGCCGTTTGAAATGTCTGAGGATCTTCTCCGTCGGGCTCTTGCCAGGTATGATCGTGTGGACTCTATTCGTGCCTGTAGATAAACAACCGGGGACATCAAGGGACTCGGTAATGGTTACAGAACGGCTAAGATGATTCTTCATGGGAATGTGCCTTCTTCTCTCGCGCTTGCTGGCTTTACGGTCTGCTTCTCCTACCGTGGGCCGACTTGGACGTGTTGTAAATGTGGCCACGTTGGACATTTGGCTGCTTCCTGCGACACTTGCATGTATGATCGGGTTAATGTGTTTCATGAAACGGATTTTCCTCCCTTGCCAGAGCGTGAGGATGTCTCAGTTGTGGACGATACCCCTTGTGAGAGGACGGCCGCAGTGATGAGTGCCGCTCCAGTAAGTGCGGTTGGGGGTACGGACCCGCCCCCGCCATCGGCTTCCTCGCCTCCGCCGGCTCCGCCGGCCCCGTCTCCAGCTCCTGTGTCGCCTGAAGGGTGTGAGCCTGTACCCACTGTGGATGAGGCCGATGTTTTTCCAGATCGTGTGTTGCCCGGTGACTTGCGGCTGGTTGTGGGCTCTCCTGGGATGCCTACTGCTAGGGCCGAAGGTTCGGATGATCAGAGGCCTCTGTCCAAGTGTTCCTGGAGGGCTAGGAATGTGTCGCCCCCTCGTGGGTGGGCTGCAGAGTGTGAAGTTGTGGATGATGATGTGATGGAGGGGCCTGTGCGGCATCCTGTGGCGCCTACGGCAGCTGCTGCTGGTGCCTCCCCTCCTTGGGAGGTGGCCCCTAGTGATCGTGACCTCGTGGTGGTCCTCACGAAAACTGTGCGCCGGGAGGCCTCTGATACTGTGCCCGGTGGTAGGGGCCCTGGGAGGTGTGCATTCCCTGTGGTTTCCCCTGGAGTGAAGAACCGTGTGACTATCAGTACGGACCTCTGTGGCTTCCCTTGTCCATCCCCTGGTGCTCGATACCTTCGTGCTGCACCATTCCCTGTGGTACCGGCTAATGGGGTCCCTCTCGATGTGTCGCAGGCTTTGGAACTTACTGTCGATAGCCGGGTGTATCCGGCACCGTGGTGCCCCTATACTATTTGGGTACCGAGGGTGCAGTGTTTTGTTTATGGCGTGCCGGAGCTGATGCCTCAGCCTTGTGCGTTGCCTGGTAGACCGGTGTCTGATGATGTCAAGCTCGTTTGGGAGGCGTACTGCTTGCGGTTTCCGAAGAGAGAGTTTCCCGATATATATGCGTAGTTTTGTGCTTGAATTATATGCTCCCAGAACATTTATAACTTATTGTATTGTCTACTATGTAGTTGTTTTGTTTGCCTAGTTTAGGCCTATGTGTAATTTGTTTGTTTTGTTTATACTGTAATGTGTTTTCTGTGTGTGTTAGACTATTATCTTGTGTTGTGTTTCTAATGGTGTTGTGTGTGTGTGCTTCTGGTGTGTGTGGTTCTGGTGTGTGTGGTGTTTTTTTTTTGCTGGGTCCTGCGTGTTCCGGTAGTTTTTCCTGTGTGTCTGTGGTCGAACTATCGCAAGTTTCTGTAACTGTGTGTGCCGGGTGTTCCGTGGGGTTGTGTGTGTGTATTGAAACTTTTTATTATTTTGTACCTTTGCTTCTGAATGTTTATTATGCGCCATTGCGTGGTTTTTAATGTATGTCACTTGGCGCACCCCGTCTGGGTTGTGCAGTTTCTTATTGTGTTTTCTAATGAATTTTGCTTGTTTCATGGGTTCTCATTTACGTTTGCTCTTTGAAAATTGTCCACTGTGTTTTTATTGTGTTCAAATATGTTCGGCTTTTGGTGTGACATTTGTACTGTACTTGTTCTGTGTTGCTTGCATGTCAATTGGTGTTATGTTGTTGGGTGGTGTGTGCTGGTGTAAGGTTTTTCTTTTGGTGCTTCGGTGCCTTAATGTTGTAATGTTTTCCTTATCATGTATTAGTTTTATGAATAAAAAGAAAAAAAAATACGAGAACAAAAGCACATAGGGGTGAACAACATTAAAGGTATCCAATTCACCAGGGATTCTATCGAGGGACGGTGACCACGAGGGAGTCGGGAAGCAAGACGTACTCACGTCCTGAAAGTCACGACATTTAACAAGGATATGCATGACCGTAAGAGGCACAATGCAGTTTGGATAATAAAGAGCAGGACGGTACTCCATTAAGTGTCGGTGAGTTAAACGTGTATGACCAATACATAACCTCACCAGAGCCGTTTACGGTGGTAAGAGGATGGCCATGGGAACACGCTACCCTTAAGTGCAACCAGTTTGTTACCGGTAATAGAAGACCAACGATCCTGCCAACGGATACGGATTGAGAAACAAACAACTGGATTGAAGTTGAAATAAGGAACTCCTTTGCGGGAAATGGGACAAGTGGGATAGCCTCCTTAGCGGCAGTGTTTGCACGCTCATTTAAGGCCACACCAAATTGGCTGGGAACACAGCAACCTGTCTTAAATCTGCTGGAGATAAGAATCAGCCCATGTTGAATTTTGAATACCACAGGGTGGACTGGATTAAAGGATTCCAAAGCCATGTGGGCACTGCAAGTGTCAACTACAAAAAGAAAGAAAGGTTGACAGCGAGAAAGCAGTTGACGAAGAGCATACAAAATTGCATAAAGTTCTGTCGTGAAGGTGCTAGTCTCCGGGGGCAAGCGAAATATGAAAAGAAAAGTGAGCAAGGAAAAGGCATTTCAGAACTGTCGGAGGGGTAAAAGCTTTTGTCATACAGGTAAAAGTTTTACAAAACTTAGGAAGGGAGGCAAGGATAGAACGACACTAGGAGAAACATTGGTAACACGAACCAAGAGAGAGAGACCCTTGCAAGCGAGACAATTTTACAGAAAAGGGTAGGTGATGAGAGGGAATCGGGCCCACAGGAGGAAGTAATGGTCAAAATATGACATAAGCGAGAGTCTGTTTGTTGTGGACACCGCGCAAAGTTGTGAAGACAGTAGCGATCAAGGCGATCCTGTCCTCCCGTCATATATGACAGGATGCTGGTTTCCATATACAGGCTCTGGATAGGGATCGAACGAAAGGCACCAAAGCTAAAACGGAACCCAGTACGGTAAAGAGCATCAAGACGACGAAGAGTTGAGGGAGAGACAGACGAGTAAGCAGGACAGCCATAATCGAGTTAAAACTGCATGAGAGAGGAATGTACAGAGAGGAGCGTGCGCCTATCAGCTCCCCGAGAAGTATGGGAAGAGATCTTAAGTAAGTTAAGGGCCACAGAGCATTCAGCTCTGTAGTAAGAGATATGGGGCGACAAAGACAAATGAGTGTCAAAGAAAAAAAACAAAAGTTTAGCAGAATCTTAATACAAAATAAGATTATCATAAAGCGACAAAAGGGGTCAAAGAATGACCTGCTTCCGAGTAAGGGTCATAGCACAAGTTGTAGTTGAAGAGAACTTGAAGCCATGAATGGTGGCCTCAGGACGACACGGCATCAATCGCAAGTTGAAGCCGCCGTTGGAGGAAAGGCGAGACGTCATCTTGACAGCAGGGGGTAACATCGTCAACACAGAGAGCTGAGAAAATGTCAGAGGGATGGGTGGAAAGAAGACCATTTAGAGCAACCTGGAAGAAGAATAATGCTCTGAACACTACCCTGGGGTAGTGTTCAGAGCACTATTGCTGAAAAGTCGAAAGAGAGTGTTATCTATTGCTTCGTATTGCTGAAAAGAGGCAAAGAGAGTGGTATCAAGCCTCACTAAAGGAACGACTAGAGAGGAAGCTTTGTAGGAAGTTAGGGGGATTCCCACGAAGGCCAAAAGAATGGAGTTTGGTCAGAATATGGTATCCAGATATGACACCAGGTGGTGCTATAGGCCTTTTCCAGGTCAGAAAAGACAGCAACAACAGAGGTCTTCGCAGCAAAGTCAGTATGAATATTGACATAAGTTCACTAAGGCATCAGTCATGCTGCAACACTTGCGAAAGCCTAATTGAGAAAGGAAGAGGAGGTGATAGCGTTTAAAGAACCACATCAGACGGACATTGACCAGATGCACAAAGGGTTTGCAAATATAACTCGTCAGAGCAATTAGGCGGATGTCTTTGGGGGATGTCCCTAGAGAACAAGGTTTCCGAATAGGAAGTACAACCTCCTCAGGTTTAGTCCTCAAGGACTGACGACGACTCCCAGACACAGCTATAAATATTCAGTAAATACTGAAACGTGCATGAAGGTAGATGGCGAGGCATCTTATAATGAATGTCATCTTAGCCCGCTGCCATAGAGCCGCAGAGGGCCAGGGTAGACTGGAGTTCTGAGAGAGAGAAAGAATCATTATAGCGAAGCTGAACATAAGAGCGAAAATCTAAGGGACAAGATTCAAGAAGGGGCTTATGAGTAAGGAAAGGAGAAAGGAGATGAGAACAGGAGCAAACAGTCGAAAAGTGTGAACCCAGTTCGGTTACGACCGACACCGGATCCGCCACAATAGGACCACGGAGGTGAAGGACTGGCGAGACATCTGGAAAAAACGTACCTTCTATCTTACGGATTTTCTTCCAGATCTGGGGCGGAGGAGTGTCAGTTGTATTGGTGGAGGTTATCTTGAGATGATTTCGGGGCTTTAGTGTCCCCGCGACCCGGTCCTCGACCAGGCCTCCACCTCCAGGAAGCTGCCCATGACAGCTGACTAACTCCCAGGTACCTATTTACTGCTAGGTAACAGGGGGCATCAGGGTGAAAGAAACTCTGCCCATCGTTTCTCGCCGGCGCCGGGATCGAACCCGGGATCACGCGTCCAGTGTTCTGTCCGCTCAGCCACCTGCTCATATAAGAGAAGACATAAGATTTCCAACCCTCATGCTTAGCCATATAGATGGTCTTACGGGTCATTGCACTCATCTTCCAAAACAAAATAAAAGAATCAATAATCTGTCGGCATTTGGGGTTTTCTTCCAAGCTGCACGCTAAGCGGATAGCCCGAACACAGTCTGCATTCCACCAGGGAATGCACTTTCGCAGGTTCCAAGAGGTAGAGCGAGGAACAGAGCAGAGGGCAGCATCTAATATGGTGACAAGAAAAAGGATTGAGGGAGAGGCAGATCAGAGAGGTCGGAAAGAGTAGTGGGTAAGGAGAAGAGCTCCAGTCTTCCTTGGCAAACTGCCACCAAGGGGGGGGGGGGAGAGGGGAGGGTGAAGATAGAAAGTGAGAAGCATAGGGAAATGATCACTGTTATGGAGGTTAAGAATAAGCGATGTGAAATTTAAATAAAGAGAAGATGAGCAGAGAGACAGATCAAGACAGGAAAGAGTGTATGGGAGTCCACATGAGTGGATTCACCAGAATTCAGAAGAGACAGAGAAGAAGAGAGGACAAATGGTTCGAGAAGGCGGCCTTGGGTCTTTGTCAGAACATCACCCCAGAGTTTATGCCGACAGTTAAAATCACCCAAATGGAGCACAGGCTCTGGCAAGGAGTCCAACAGATGTTTAAGATCAGGAAGAGAAAGTGAGACATTTGGGGGGGGGGGGGGAGACAAATGGAACAGACTGTATACCATTTACTCACAAAGATATAGGCCGCAGAACACTGAAAGCGACTGAAAAAGTAGGTGGACGAAGGGAATATCATGACGGATCAAGAGAGCAGTAGAGTTATGGGCCCCAGCAAAAGCTGGAATGGGAAGAGAGAAAGGAATAACAGTGAAAGTGGCCAGGATGAATGCCAAGCATCTGCTCCTGGTGACCTACCTTACCTTGAGGTTACCTTGAGGTGCTTCCGGGGCTTAGCGTCCCCGCGGCCCGGTCGTCGACCAGGCCTCCTGGTTGCCGGACTGATCAACCAGGCTGTTGGACGCGGCTGCTCGCAGCCTGACGTACGAGTCACAGCCTGGTTGATCAGGTATCCTTTGGAGGTGCTTATCCAGTTCTCTCTTGAACACTGTGAGGGGTCGGCCAGTTATGCCCCTTATGTGTAGTAGGACATAAGGACTTTGTGACAGACACAAAGTTGTGAAAACTGCATGATCAGAAGTTAGAGTTCATGGAAGTTAACATAAAAACCACAGATATTCCATTGAATATAGACATTGTCAAAAATAATGAAAACAGAAGCAGAGATAACAAGGGGGAAGCAAAGGCACAGAAAAACACAGTAGACAAAGTAAGATCAGCATCAGGATAAGTGAAATTGGGGTTATGGGGCATATCTTGCAAAGATAAAGGAGTCAAGGAAGCGGGAGGATAAACCAGAGGCAGACCGACAGAGTAAGGAGTGGGAGGAAGCCTCGGAGAGAAGCGATCAAGGGAATTGGGGTAAGGAAGGATAGAAACAGGGAACTACACTTGATCAAGGACAGCATCCGAGAGGATCAAGGACCAAGGGAACCTCCATTATTGGGACAGGCGACTTAACCACATAAATGGTTAGGGATGCAGGGATAGAGTCGGAGCAAGAAGGCGAGGAATATAGCGATGCCTTCTTACCCACCAGGGAGGAAGGAGAGGAGCCAGGTTTATGTTCCTGACGTAGAGAGACAGGCGTACCAGCAGCAGTGTACTGGGCGACAGCCTCTACAGCCTTAACTGGAGAAGGAGAACAGGAATGGTCAACATGAAGATTGCCGGAAGGAGGGTAGACAATGGCTCGGACAGACAGACAATGAGGAGCGCCAAACGACAGAGATGTTGGATGAGAAAAAGGATTGGGGCTGGAAGGGAAAAAGGGCACTGAAGACATGGAATGGTCCAAAACATGGAAACGGTTTCGAAACTAAAGCAGGAGAGGGTGAGGAGAAAAGGGTACGCAACACACGAGCATAAGACATGTCAGAGAAAGAGAGAAGACAGCGAACCTGGCATCTCGCCTCAGGAAAAGATAAAGGATAACAATGCTTCATATTGAAGATGGCTTCCTCAAATTTGTAGTGCACACATGCGCGGGAGCAGGTAGGGTGGGCGTCACCACAATTGACACAGCGCGCTTGGGAAGAGCACGCCATCTTAGAATGACCGAGGCTTCACACGAAGGCCATAGAGACACCTCACTTGTGCACCTGAAGGGACGAAGCCCAAATTTCCAGCACTTGCTGCAGAGGAGAGGGGATTTACTCTTGAACGGAGCATCTGGCACCAGGAAGAATTACAGAAGATGGAAGGGACCTATCAAGAGTGATATTCACTATGCAAAGAGGGTGACGACAACCACATACTTCTCAGATGGATCAGTAGACCAGCAGGGACAAGAAACCGAAGCTGCAGTTAAAGCAGGAAACTCTGTAAATAATTGGAGACTCTCAAATGGGTGTTCGACTTTACGAACTGAGATGCTAGCCATTCTTGAGGCTTTGGAAAATGCTCTTGCTGAACACCGACAACATGTTATCATACATACAGATTTGAGAACTGCCATTGAAACCTTGTAACAAGAACACATATGTGATAACATCCATCTGATCACAAATGTCATATCATTAATGCAAACATTCAAACGACAAGGTCGATAGATCAACTGGGTGCCAAGTCATGTGGGAATAATAAGAAATGACTTTGCAGACGAAGCTACAAAACTTACAACTAAGTGACGAAATGTAGACATCTACATACCACAGAGTCACAGATTAAGAAAGTAATTAGAAACATAGCAATTCAAAAGATGTACTTTGACCACAACACAGTAGTTGCAACATCACGATCTGCGGGTTGGTACAAGAATTCAACTGACTACGAACAACTTAGTTTGATGAAAGGGAGCATTAGAACAACAGAAGTACACTTACATCGCATCAGGTTTGGATTCATATGTGCATGGGAAATAGACTTATGGGTTCTGGAAGATGAGAGAAAATATCAACACTGTGGATAAATGCCCGACAGACCACTGGAACATTATGTAACACAGTGCAGAGTTACAAACCCATTAAGATTTCAACTTAGATTAAACAGAGCAGAAGAAGTTGTTAAACACATTTTACAAAATCTTACTGAAGCGACCATACGAGTCATATATACTCATACTCCGCCCAAGTAAAACAGAAACAAGCAACATTTAGTGGGCCAGCCAGAGGCTTAGGGCCCGCCCAGGAATTTCCCTGAGAAAAATAAAATGACCATGAGGGGGTCGATTGAACATATCCATCAGGAGGATAGAATGGCCATTGGCCTCAAGGATATATTTAATATTCTCATGGCAGTCTGTTAGTTTCTTATCATCAGTCGCAACATGGTGCGGGAGAACTGTGCCAATGCTGGCATTTAACTGGGCACTTTTTGGAGATCCAAGCCGGGGTCTCTCCAATGCAGGACACCGAGGCAAAGTGGTCAGCCGCTTCCTGAGAAGAGGCTGCAACGACACTTGTACAAGTATGTTGGGGTTAAAAGTGACAAAGGTATCCACCGAGTCAACGAAGTGTTTATGGATGAATAAATGATCAGAACGAGTAGGATTAACATGACTGAGATCAAAATCCTTAGTCCACATAGCAGGACTAAACAAATTTTGGAATGTATTAGATAAGAAAGGAATCTTGCAAGCGCAGAGGTGATGGCACTGATCACCCACAGTAAGAGAGGGGGTAAAAGGCCCAGTTGTTACGAGAGAGGGAGCCACTCCAGATGATGAGGTGGTCACTACTGTGGGCTTGAAGCTCGACCCTACCCCAGATAGAGGTAGTTGGAAGAGTCAGAGAAGCAGCTTGCTCTGGGCCCAATGTAGTGGTCCTGGTCGCCCAACCCACGAGTCTGAGAAGTTGAATGAGGATCAGATATCGGCATAGAAACTAACAGGATTATAATTTCGTCCACGAATCAGCCCCTACACTCACCATGGAGCCACAATTAAAGGTTAAGACACCCGACAAGCCGAGGTCCCCCTCCCCTCTGGGGTGCATCATGGATATACACCTTTTAATCGCCACCTTAAAAACCGTCAGTCCGTCGACATCGGGCTCAGCAACGATAACAAAGTTTGACAATAAAAGCGTCCCCCTCGCTTGACAACGTCATGTACCACAGTCCGACCGATGAGAGAGTGTGCGTCCTCAAACACCCAGCAAAAAAAACTGAAGAAGGAACAAGCAAGAAAACAAATGATCAGAAAGAGCATTAAAGAATGGACAGGAAAAAGTCGGCAGGAAGGAACAATCAGAAAGGAAAGAGAGAAAGGGGGGGGGAGGAGAAAAGGTGAAACACGAGAAGAAGGAAATTAGTGAAGCCAGCAGCAGGAGCATAAGGTTCAAACGGACAGGGGACATGCTTGTCCCATAGAGCATCACACTAACACTGCCGCCCACCAAGCCCCTCAAGATGACAACAGGGCTGGAAAGGGAGGTGACAACCTACAAGAAGTGTAAGTATAAATATTTGGAATAATAGTTGTCTCAGATTTCAGGAACAGATTTCATCAAAAGTTCATTACTGACAATATTGGAAGGCGACGTAATGCAGGTATTACGTTATCATTGCCTCTTGTCACCGGAAACTCCAACTTCAACGTTTGTCGGAAAATCCGACACCATTTTATATATCATACAGACAGATAATAGCTGTGTTGTATAAACAAGTTAACCCATAGAAAACGTAACTTGTAGTGGAATTACCGTCTATAGAAAACGGGATATCATCACCACATACTATTATAATTCACCACCTATTATGGTGGGAATTATTCTTAAATACATTAGTCTTTGGACTTTACCATCATAAAAACATCTTATATAAATTAACTTAATTATCAATATTAAAGTAGAGTAAATGTGACCCTTCTATCACTTTCTGAAATGTGGACAATGTAGGCCAGGCGTGAGAGTGAGGAAGGAGGGCAGCCATTGTTGTGTCACCTCCGAGACGTGTGGAGCAAATTTGGCTCCTATCATTCTGGTCAATGTCGGCCAGACGTCAATAGAATGGAGTGTTAGATGCAGCCATTGTTTATACGAGACCAGAGGCTCACACGGGAGCAAATTCGGCTCCTGTTAATTTTACTTGGACGTAGTGTTATGGAACCCAAAGGTGTACCATTTTCAACACGCTGTCTACAAATTCAAGTTAAGTGTCTATCCGAAACCCGTTTATCATTCATTTATGGCCATTAATGTCAGGATATAGGGTGACCCGGTTAGATCACGTGGAAGCCTCAAACTAAAGGTATTTAAGCCAGGTCTTCATGTTCCATGTACAGTTTTCTCTGAAATACTTGTCATATATAGGATTCTGGCTTCACAGCTAGCGCACTTTTGACAGGTCAAGACGAGGAAGAGTTTGTGCACCAGTTACTGGGTGATGGAAGCTACCTCAAAGAGGATAATTTGGTGTCTACACCCTAGTTATACCTGGTGGACTAACCTGCTGTACTATAAGATAAGGAACCTTTTCAATGTATGTAGTTACTGTAGTTTGATTGGCTGCATATATATTAATTTAATAACCCCCCCTAATGTGTAGAGGATCGATTTGTGAGATTATGAGATTATTGCAGAAATACAGTCCACTTATCATTATACAAATTGCTATCGAAGTATATAAATTAACGTAAATATAAATTCATATAAATTAAATAAATATAAATCTCACAGGTCGGTTCCCACATTATTTGGACCTTCGGAACCGGAATATTCGGTCCTTTGAACCCACATTTGGTCATCTTAGTACCGGATGAACCAGTTATCCAGTGGATTCATTAAATACACTAGTGCAGTGTTATTTAAACAAAGCCAGCAGTCAAGACGGCAGCGTAGCCTCGAGGGAGCTCAGGAGCCTCCCTCAGCCCAGTTCAGCTTCGTCAGCGGTTTCATGCACACCCACAGATATTTGGTGGCGTGTTATTTCGTGAAATGACAGCGCTAATATAGAAGCCAGCGAAATTAGTGACTGTGTCTTCGCGATATTGTTCACGGATTTCGTGGTGTTACATTTCGCGAGAGATTATCTACGAATTTTGTGGACTTTATTTCGCGAGGTCACTAATAATATTTAATACTTCTTGATAATATTAGAAGTTTCATAGAGGCTAATTAAGAGGCTATTATCAATAATTGTGTATATTATTTCTCCAAAATAGAGAATTATTTAATATATATTGCACTAGTGATCACAGTATAATATTTACTAATTGCCAACCCACAACAGGGTAGGATATTAAACATTGACTAGTTGAACTATTATCGTTCATCCTAGTCCCATTATTACCATAGTCAGTTGTACTATATTGAATAACCTAACACCATTAATGAATGGTGCAGACCCTATTTTGGGTGTAATTTTTATCAACTCGAGTTGAGTTGTATATATAATAATTTACTTATGATCATTACACCTTTGAGTGATTAATTAGTGTCTCTACCATCCTAGGGTGATATAGAAGAGCTAACCTAAAGGTACTTCCGGTGACACTGGTTTATCACTCAAATCATTAGTGTGTATGATTGTATATATATATAATGTGTATTAATTTTAAGTGCTAACCTCTAGTAGAGGTAGGATTATTGCCTAGTGAGTTCAGAATTTACCCTAGGCTACCATTAGTGTTTGTTCAGTATTATGAGCAGCCCAAGTACAAGCCCCACAAGGCTTCACCAACGAGCCAGTATGGATAATGCAGGGAGAATGAAAAGAACCCTTGCAGGTCTTAAAGGCCACTTAACAAGACAGATCAAGAAATGTGAAGATTTGTCACAACAATCTCAAGTTGATTATGCTGACCTGGAAAGCTATTATCAAGCAGCTGCAGGTAAATTTGAGCAAATCAAATGTCAAATAGCAACATATGTGGCTGAACTTGCCAACACCAATTTATCAGAAACAGAAATAGACGACATTATGGTTGATCTAGCGAATTATGAAGATCACACTCAGGCCACGTTACAGCCTTATGTCAAATTAATTGCCCAGAACAAGGCAACAGCAACAACAACAACAGTTGCATCTAATACGAGTCAAGCAGAAGCTCGACTCCCTCCAATTAATTTACCCACTTTCTCAGGAAAAGATGAGGAAGATTGGGACGAATTTTGGAACAAATTCGTTGACCTTGTAGACTCAAAACAATCTTTACCAAAGAGTAGTAAATTCTCTTATTTGCAAGGCCAATTATCAAGTGAGGCTAAAACAGTAGTATCCCATCTGAGATTAACTAATGACGGCTATGATCTGGCAGTAAAACTCCTCAAGGATAATTATGCTGATCCAGAAGTAAGAACATCACATTTAGTTCATGAGCTGTTGCATTTACCCCCACCGGAGGCTTCAGCTGATTCACTCCAAGTCTTCAAGCTGGAGGTAGAATCATTGATCAATGCCCTCAGCCTGACAGCAGATACAAACGGGGCTGAGTGGGTCCTGAAAATAATTGTCCAGGAGAAAATACCTAGGGACATATTGAGACAAATGAGTGCTCATTACAATAAAAGCATCTTATCTATGAATGAAATATCTGAAGGTTTAAAGTCAGTAGTTCATCAATTACGAACACATGACAAATTAAAACCACCAAGTAAACCCTCAGAAACCAATAATAGTAAACCACAGAGTACCAAAGGTACTCCAAATCAATCTAGACAATATAATTCAACACCAAAGTGGAACAGTAGCAGTGTGGGCGTATATGCAGTGGGACCCTCCAAGCCTATAGTTACTGTGTCATCCAAGAACGTGACACCAAAGGGTACTGGAAGCTATGGAACATGTTTGTTCTGCAATGAGAAACATTCAATGTACCACTGCCCTAATTTTCCTGATAGTGACGCCCGTGTTGAGCGACTCAAAGATTTGCAACATTGCACGAGGTGCCTCAGGAAACATAACATCAACGACTGTGATACCCAATTACACACCTGTAATAGGTGTAACAAAGGTCAGCACCATGCAGCATTGTGCAGAGACACCAAAACAACGTCTCCAAACCCCAAGGTGGAAGATAGCATTCCCACCTCAGTACAGTACTGCAAGGTGCAACAAACAAAGAGTGTCCATACGGCAAAGTCTAAAGGTAATACGACTTTGCCTACTGCCCAAATTACCATCCTGAATAAGAGGGCCAAGGTCCATACCCGAGGGTTGTTTGACCAAGGATCCCAGAGAACATATATCACTAAAAAGTTGGCAGATGAACTACAATTAAGGCCTGTAGCCCAGACGTCATTCAACATCTCAGGGTTTGTAACAGATGCAGGACCTCAAGTCTACCAGGTGGTACAACCATCAGTACGTTTAGGCAGGTACGTCTGTCGAGTACAAGCCATTGTGGTGGACAAAATACCAGTAGACCTACAAGTTCAAGGTCTGAGTGCAACAGCCAAATTCCTGAGAAATAGAGGAATAAAATTGGCAGATAATATTAAGTCTGATCACCTCACCGACTTCGGTCTCCTTGTAGGGACAGACTATTGTCATCGATTCATCGGTAGCCCTACTAAATATCAGGGTATAACCATGTTAAACTCTGCAGGAGGTAAATTACTCTCAGGCCCAGTATCAAGCCTGAGGAGACCTATGCCTGCAGATAAACAATACCAATAGAAATCTAAATTTGTCAGCTGATTATATTTCTCCAGTAGCATTATACTAAGGAGATTACAGCTGACTATAGTAACAGAGGTTGATGTTAGTATCATCATTTGAAGCTGAAGATGAGTTCATGAGGCCTCAGTGGCAAATCAGTGAACAGTAGCCTAAAACAGCTACAAGTCACTGCGACCAATGTCACTGAACCCACTGCAGTCTCAGAACCATACTTTACTTTAATGATGAGCTATTCAATCTTCTGAATCAATTAACTAAATTAAACCCCAATAAATCTGATGACTGATTTGATACATTTATTATTTAATCAAGATGTATTCCATGGCCTCAGTGTTGATATATCAGTGACCAGTTACCTGAACAAACTTCAAGTTATATCTAATGTCACTGATCTCACTGCAGTCCCTGAATCATACTTGACTGTAGTACTTGATCACATCCAGTCTTCTGGGTTAAATAATATGTAATAAGGCTTGAATATTAGCCTTTCAAGAGTTGACAGGGAAATGAAATCGCATTAGACTTCTAACCCCTGCAACTCTAGTACGGGACATCCGTCCTGTACGAACAGACGCACAAATGTGTGATTACTAACTACTAACATCAAATTAATCTAATAATTCGAAGGAGGAGTATCGGTGTTCGTCTGTTCTAATTAGGACTTCGACCCGTGAGCAGCCCCTGGGGAATTATGTCGACACCATTTTATATATCATACAGACAGATAATAGCTGTGTTGTATAAACAAGTTAACCCATAGAAAACGTAACTTGTAGTGGAATTACCGTCTATAGAAAACGGGATATCATCACCACATACTATTATAATTCACCACCTATTATGGTGGGAATTATTCTTAAATACATTAGTCTTTGGACTTTACCATCATAAAAACATCTTATATAAATTAACTTAATTATCAATATTAAAGTAGAGTAAATGTGACCCTTCTATCACTTTCTGAAATGTGGACAATGTAGGCCAGGCGTGAGAGTGAGGAAGGAGGGCAGCCATTGTTGTGTCACCTCCGAGACGTGTGGAGCAAATTTGGCTCCTATCATTCTGGTCAATGTCGGCCAGACGTCAATAGAATGGAGTGTTAGATGCAGCCATTGTTTATACGAGACCAGAGGCTCACACGGGAGCAAATTCGGCTCCTGTTAATTTTACTTGGACGTAGTGTTATGGAACCCAAAGGTGTACCATTTTCAACACGCTGTCTACAAATTCAAGTTAAGTGTCTATCCGAAACCCGTTTATCATTCATTTATGGCCATTAATGTCAGGATATAGGGTGACCCGGTTAGATCACGTGGAAGCCTCAAACTAAAGATATTTAAGCCAGGTCTTCATGTTCCATGTACAGTTTTCTCTGAAATACTTGTCATATATAGGATTCTGGCTTCACAGCTAGCGCACTTTTGACAGGTCAAGACGAGGAAGAGTTTGTGCACCAGTTACTGGGTGATGGAAGCTACCTCAAAGAGGATAATTTGGTGTCTACACCCTAGTTATACCTGGTGGACTAACCTGCTGTACTATAAGATAAGGAACCTTTTCAATGTATGTAGTTACTGTAGTTTGATTGGCTGCATATATATTAATTTAATAACCCCCCCTAATGTGTAGAGGATCGATTTGTGAGATTATGAGATTATTGCAGAAATACAGTCCACTTATCATTATACAAATTGCTATCGAAGTATATAAATTAACGTAAATATAAATTCATATAAATTAAATAAATATAAATCTCACAGGTCGGTTCCCACAACGTTAATGACAAATATTCACGTAAAATACTTTGTTTTTAGTGGAATAGTATGCATATAGAACAGTTTACTAATATAATAATTCAGGTAATATCATGTAAAAGTTATAAATAGAAGTGAGAAGTTCTTCTCCCTAAGACCTCGCCCTTCACTCTCTCTGCCGCCAGAAGTTTTACATTAACAAACAGAATAGTTTGTATATATTGTTCTGTTGCCGTTTGAATTCCTGAGTTATTCCAGTAATAAGAACAAATTTGTTATAGATTCAAGTATGTACAAGAAGTGTAATGTTATGAGTAAAGGATAATGTACCAGTTATCATATATCAGCTCCATAACAAAAATATACAATAAAGAAGCTGCTCGTGGAAAGGATTTTTAACTCATTAAAAGTGCGGATTTAATAAACTGGTTCATGGGGGAATATAAGCGGTAGTATTATATGGCTCATTATCCCTGAGCTTAATCTGGTGAAGCCTTACTTTGTGTTGTCCCTTTGGTGCTCGACATGCGACACCTGGTGCTCGACACGCGACACCTGGTGCTCGACACTAGACACCTGGTGCTCGACATGCAACACCTTGTGCTCGACATGCAACACCTTGTGCTTGACATGCAACACTTGTGCTCGACACGCGACACCTGGTGCTCGACACGTGACACCTGGTGCTCGACACTTGACAACTGGTGCATGACACTTGACACCTGGTGCTCGACATTAGACACCTGGTGCTCGACACTTGACAACTGGTGCTCTACACTTGACACCTTCTGCTCGACACGCGACACCTGGTGCTCGACACGCGACACCTGGTGCTCGACACGCGACAACTGGTGCTCTACACTTGACACCTGGTGCTCGACACAAGACACCTGGTGCTCGACATTTGACACCTGGTGCTCGACACTTGGCAACTGGTGTTCGACACTTGACACCTTGTGCTCGACATGCGACACCTTGTGCTCGACACTTGACAACTGGTGCTCTACACTTGACACCTGGTGCTCGACACTAGACACCTGGTGCTCGACACTTGACACCTGGTGCTCGACACTTGACAACTGGTGCTCTACACTTGACACCTGGTGCTCGACACTAGACACCTGGTGCTCGACACTTGACACCTGGTGCTCGACACTTGACAACTGGTGTTCGACACTTGACACCTTGTGCTCGACATGCGACACCTGGTGCTCGACACGAGACACCTTGTGCTCAACACACGACACCTGGTGCTCAACACGAGAAACCTGGTGCTCGACATGCGACAACTGGTGTTCGAAACTTGACACCTTGTGCTCAACACACACAACACCTGGTACTCGACAAGCGACACCTGGAGCTCGAGACGCGACACCTGGTGCTCGACACGAAACACTTGGTGCTCGACACGGGACACCTGGTACTCGACACGCAACACCTTGTGCTTGACACGCAACACCTGGTGTTCAACACGTGACACCTGGTACTCAACATATGACACCTGGTGCTCGACACGCGACACCTAGTGCTCAACACTTGGTCCTCGACACGCGACACCTGGTGCTCGACACATGACACCTGGTGCTCGACATGCAACACCTGACAGAGGGAGCCACTCAGACTTATGGATTCGAAATATGACACCTGGTGCTCGACATCCGACACCTGGTGTTCGACACGCGACACCCGGTGCTCGACACATGACACCTGGTGCTCGACATGCGACATCTTGTCCTCGACACGCGACACCTGGTGCTCGACACATAACACATGGTGCTCTACATACAACTGGTTCTCGACACATGACACCTGGTGCTCGACTCCTGGTCCTCGACACGCGACACCTCGTGCTCGACACATGACACCTGGTACTCAACATAAGACACCTGGTGCTCGACACACAACACCTGGTGCTCGACACGCAACACCTTGTGCTCGACACGCAACACCTGGTGTTTGACACATGACACCTTGTGCTCGACGCGCGACACCTGGTGTTTGACACGCAACACCTGGTGTTTGACACATGACACCTTGTGCTCGACGCGCGACACCTGGTACTCTACATATGACACCTGGTGCTCAACACATGACAACTGGTGCTCGACACACGACACCTGGTGCTCGACACGTGACACCTAGTGCTCAACCCGTGACACCTGGTACTCAACATAAGACACCTGGTGCTCGACACGCGATACCTGGTGCTCGACACGCGACACCTAGTGCTCGACACGCGACACCTGGTGCTCGACACATGACACCTGGTGCTCGGCATGCAACACCTGGTGCTCAACCCGTGACACCTGGAACTCAACATAAGACACCTGGTGCTCAACACGCGACACCTGGTGCTCGACATGCAACACCTGAGAGAGGGAACCACTCAGACTTATGGATTCGACACATGACACCTGGTGCTTGACATATGACACCTGGTGTTCGACACGCGGCACCCGGTGCTTGACTCATGACACCTGATGCTCGACATGCGACACCTCGTCCTTGACACGCGACACCTGGTGCTCGACACGCGACACCTGGTGCTTGACACACGACACCTCGTGTTCGAAACGAGACACCTGGTGCTCAACACGCGACACCTGGTGCTCGACACGCGACACCTGGTGCTCGACACACGACACCTCGTGTTCGACACGCGAGAAATGGTGCTCAACACGCGACACCTGGTACTCGATACGCGATAACTAGTGCTCGACACGCGACACCTAGTGCTCAACCTGTGACACCTGGTACTCAACATATGACACCTGGTGCTCGACACGCGACACCTGGTGCTCGACACGCGACACCTGGTTCTCGACACACGCCACCTGGTGTTCGACACGCGACACCTGGTGCTCGACACCTGGTACTCGACACGCGACACCTGGTGCTCGACACGAGACACCTGGTGCTCGACACATGACACCTGGTGATCGATATGCAACACCTGAGAGAGGGAGCCACTCAGACTTATGGGTCCGACACATGACACCTGGTGCTCGACATGTGACACCTGATGTTCGAAACGCGACACCCGGTGCTCGACACATGACACCTGGTGCTCAACATGCGACACCTTGTCCTCGACACTCGACACCTGGTGCTCGACATATGACACCTGGTGCTCAACATACAACACCTCGTGCTCGACACATGGCACCTGGTGCTCGACATGTGACACCTGGTGCTCGACACATGACACCTGGTGCTCTACATACAACACCTGGTTCTCGACACATGACACCTGGTGCTCGACCCCTGGTCCTCGACACATGACACCTGGTGCTCGACATGTGACACCTGGTACTCGACACGCGACACCTAGTACTCGACACCTGGTCCTCGACACGCAACACCTGGTGCTCGACACATGACACCTGGTGCTCGACATGCAACACCTGGTGTTCGACACATGACACCTGGTGCTCAACATCTGACACCTGGTGCTCGACACACGACACCCGGTGCACGACACATGACACCTGGTGCTTGACATGCGACACCTGGTCCTCGACACGCGACACCTGGTGCTCGACACATGACACCTGGTGCTCGGCTCCTGGTCCTCGACACGCGACACCTCGTGCTCGACACCTGGTTCTCGTCATGTGACACCTGGTGCTCGACACGTGACACCTGGTGCTCGACATGAGGCACCTGGTGCTCGACACGCGACACCTGGTGCTCCACATGCACCCCCTGATGCTTGAAACGAGACACCTCGTCCTCGACACACGACACCTGGTGCTCGGCACGAGACACCTGGTACTCATCACATGACACCTGGTGCTCGACTCGCGACACCTGGTGCTCGACACGCGACACCTGGTGCTCGACACGCGACACCTGGTGCTCGACATGAGACACCTGGTGCTCGACACGCGACACTTGGTGCTCGACACGTGACACCTGGTGCTCGACATGTGACACCTGGTGCTCGACATGTGACACCTGGTGCTCGACATGCAACACCTGGTGCTCGACATGTGACACCTGGTGCTCGATACGCAACACCTGGTGCTCGACACGTGACACCTGGTGCTCGACACGTGACATCTGGTGCTTGTCACGTGACACCTGGTGCTCACCACGCAACACCTGGTGCTCGCCACGTGATACCTGGTGTTCGACATGCAACACCTGGTGCTCGACATGCAACATACTGTGCTTGACATGCGACACCTGGTGCTTGACACGCGACACCTGGTGCTTGACACATGGTGCTCGACACCTGAGACCTGGTGTTCGACAGTTGACACCTGGTGCATGACACGTGACACCTTGTGCTTGACATGTGACACCTGGTGCTCGACATGTGACACCTAATTCAGCAATATTTTGTCCCGAACAGGACGACGAAAATGGTATAAAATATTCCAGCATTTAATGTACTTGTGAACTAAATAGATTTATAACGACGTTCTCTTATCAAAACTCGAAATATTTCCAAATAAACACTAATTTTGGAGCCGGTATTTACCACTCATGAACTGTGTTGTACATCCAGACGCCTATCTGGATCTATGTGTTTATATGATGTTGTAGTATACATTTATCAGTGTAAACATTAATTTGCCATTTGCTAGACCTTAGACCCATTTGCTAATATTAAAGTGTTTAAGTCGGCTTATCATCTCTGGCACACTAATGGTTTTGTATATTGCTATTTAGTTTTAGTGTCATGGGGTAAAGTTAATAATTGTACAGAATAAGCAATGTTGATGTTATTTATATGAAACTAGAAAATAATTGTTCCAAAAAGTGACCCAGAATGCACGCCGTTGTAACGTCTGTGCCACCTGTGGCATTGTCATTTAGACCTATACTTTGTTGGCGTCCAGACGTCTACATCCCAACCCAACCGTACACACTCACAGCTGTATCGTGGGCTCTTATATTTCTCCGTTGATGATCTACTTTGATGACCAAACCAGACATCAGAAATGAAGAAACGACGACGTTTCGGTCCATCTTGGACCAATATCAAGTCGTGTGTTGACGATTCGACAACAGGGCTATGTTTCGGTCCAGGGCGGACCGAAGCATAGTCGTTTCATCATCTTAATGTGTAGTTTGATTATCATATCTTCAGCCACGTTATTGTGACTCATCGTCTTCATATGATCAACTTTACCTAATGCTTGTATATACTCCAGATAGATAGTGTGATGTGCCTTACTTTCGTCGAAAACATTAAAATATGTCTTCAAACCTGGGAAGCTGGAGAAAAACAGCGCAGGGTCCTTAATGGAAGTACATCAGACTGGCTTTACGTAACAAGTGGAGTACCACAGACGTCAGTATTGGGACCTGTGCATTGTTTTATAGATATTAATAACATTGATGGTAGTGACCCAATATATAAATTTCCTGATAACAGAACACTAGGTAGCACAGCTACAACAATAATACAACAGAGACTGCAATCTGTCCTTAACACCCTAGAAACTTGGTCCCACAAATGATACCTAGCATTTAATGCTGGAAAGTGTTGTGGGAACCGACCTGTGAGATTTATATTTATTTAATTTATATGAATTTATATACAATTTATATTTACGTTAATTTATATACTTCGATAGCAATACGTATGATGTTAAGTGGATTGTATTTCTGCAATAATCTCACAAATCGATCCTTACACATTAGAGGGGGTTTATATCGAATTTATATATATATGCAGCCAATCAAACTACAGTATTAAACTACATATATTAGTAAACATTGAAGAGGTTCCTTATCTTATTATACAGTAAGGCTTAGTCCACCAGGTATAACTAGGATGTAGACACCAAATTATCCTCATTTGAGGCTGCTTCCATCACCCAGTAACTGATATACCAAGCTTGCTTCCTCTTCTTGACCTGCCAAAGAGCGCTAGTTGTAAAGCCAGAATCCTAATATATGACAGCTATATCAGAGAAAACACTGTAAAATGAATCAGATAAGGACCAAGGCTTAATTACCTTTTGTATGAGGCGAGTTCGCATTCTAACCAGTTCGCCCAATATCTACCTAACATTAATGACCAAAAATGATTAGATAAACGGGTTTCGGTAGAACACTTCCCTTGATTATTGTTGACAGTGTGTTGATGATGGTAGAGCACTAATATGATCTCCATTACACTTCGTCCAAGAGAAATTATAGGAGCTGTTTGCTCCAGTGCGCCTCTGGTCTTAACAACAATGGCTGACTCCTCCTTCCTCACTGACGCTACTAGCCTACTTTGTCCAGATATCAGTAACTGATAGATGGGTTACATTTACTTTATTTTAATACTGATAATTAGGTTAATTCAAATAAGATGTTTTATGATGGTAAAGTCCAAAGACTAATGTATTTAAGAATAATTCCGAACAAATAGCTGGTGAATTTATAATAGTATTTGGCAATGATATCCTGTCTTCTATTGATGGAAAATTCCACTACAAGCTACATTTTCTATGGGTTAACTTGTGTATACAATGGCAGCAATATTATCTGCAATTGCATGTAATATTATTAAACGGTGTCGGATTTTCCGACATAATTCCCCGGGGGCTGCTCATGGGTCGAAGTCCTATTTAGAACAGACGAACACCGATACTCCTCCTTCGAATTATTAGATTAATTTGATGTTAGTAGTTAGTAATCACACATTTGTGCATCTGTTCGTACAGGACGGATGTCCCGTACTAGAGTTGCAGGGGTTAGAAGTATAATGCGATTTAATTTCCCTGTTAACTCTTGAGAGGCTAAAATTCAAGCCTAAATACATATTATTCAACCCAGAAGACTGAATGTGATCAAGTACTACAGTCAAGTATGATTCAGGGACTGCAGTGAGATCAGTAACATGAGATATAACTTGAAGCTTGTTCAGGTAACTGGTCACTGATATATAAACACTGAGGCCCATGGAATCCATCTTGATTAAATAATAAATGTATCAAATCAGTCATCAAATTTATTCGGGTTTAATATAGGTAGTTGATTCAGAGGATATAATAGCCCATCATTAAAGTAAAGTATGGTTCTGAGACTACAGTGAGTTCAGTGACATTGGTCGCAGTTACTTGTAGCTGTTTAGGCTACTGGTCACTGATTTGCCACTGAAGCCTCATGAACTCAGCTTCAGCTTTAAATGATGATATTAACATCAACCTCTGTTGCTATAGTCAGCTGTAATCTCCTTAGTATAATGCTACTGGAGAAATATAATCAGCTGACAAATTTAGATTTCTATTGGTATTGTTTATCTGCAGCCATAGGTCTCCTCAGGCTTAATACTGGGTCTGAGAGTAATTTGCCTCCTGCAGAATTTAGCATGGTTATGCCCTGATATTTAGTAGGGCTACCGATGAATCGATGGCAATAGTTTGTCCCTACAAGGAGATCGAAGTCGGTGAGGTGATCAGACTTAATATTATCTGCCAATTTTATTCCTCTATTTCTCGGGAATTTGGCTGTTGCTCTCAGACCTTGAACTTGTAGGTCTACTGGTATTTTGTCCACCACAATGGCTTGTACTCGACAGACGTACCTGCCTAAACGTACTGATGGTTGTACCACCTGGTAGACTTGAGGTCCTGCATCTGTTATAAACCCTGAGATGTTGATTGTCGTCTGGGCTACAGGCCTTAATTGTCGTTCATCTGCCAACTTTTTAGTGACATATGTTCTCTGGGACCCTTGGTCAAACAACCCACGGGTATGGACCTTGGCCCTCTTATTCTGGATGGTAATTTGGGCAGTAGGCAAAGTTGTATTACCTTTAGACTTTGCCGATTGAACACTCTTTGTTTGTTGCACCTTGCAGTACTGTACTGTGGTGGGAATGCTATCTTCCACCTTGGGTCTTGAATACGTTAATTTCGTATATTTGCACAGTGCTGCATGGTGCCTACCTCTTCTACACCTTTTGCAGGTGTTGAATTGGGTATCACAATAGTCTATGTTGTGTTTCCTGAGGTACCTCGTGCAATGTTGCAAATCTTTGAGTCGCTCAACACAGGCGTCACTATCAGGAAAATTAGGGCAGTGGTACATTGAATGTTTCTCATTGCAGAACAAACATGTTCCATAGCTTCCAGTATGGAGCCGGTCGGCCGAGCGGATAGCACACTGCACTTATGATCCTGTGGTCCCGGGTTCGATCCCGGGCGCCGGCGAGAAACAATGGGCAGAGTTTCTTTCACCCTATGGCCCCCTGTTACCTAGCAGTAAATAGATACCTCGGTGTTAGTCAGCTGTCACGGGCTGCTTCCTGGGGGTGGAGGCCTGGTCGAGGACCGGGCCGCGGGGACAATAAAAGCCCTGAAATCATCTCAAGATAACCCATTGGTGTCACGTTCTTGGGTGACACAGTAACTATAGGCTTGGAGGGTCCCACTGCATATACGCCCATACTGCCACTGTTCCACTTTGTTGTTGAATTACATTGTCTAGATTGATTTGGAGTACGTTTGGTACTCTGTGGTTTACTATTATTGGTTTCTGAGGATTTACTTGGTGGTTTTAATTTGTCATGTGTTCGTAATTGATGAACTACTGACCTTAAACTCTCAGATATTTCATTCATGGATAAGATACTTTTATTGTAATGAGCACTCATTTTCCTCGATCTCATTAGACTCTGTGTTGAATCTAACTCTTTCTCTTTCAACGGTAAATATTACACTCAAACTTTCGGCGTCGCTATGGGTTCCCCTCTCTCCCCTGTTCTTGCTAATTTCTACATGGAATACTTCGAAACTGTTCTTCTTCCTTCTATTGATACTCGTCCCTCTCTCTGGCTTCGATATGTTGATGACATTTTTGCTTTATGGCCTCATGACCTTAATCTTTTCCAGCCTTTCCTCGCCTCTCTTAACAATCTGGCTCCTTCTATCCATTTCAAAGTTGAGTGGGAATCTAATTCCCTCCTTCCTTTTCTTGATGTTCATGTTCACAGCTCTGTGTCTGGGTTCTCTTTCTCTGTCTACCGTAAACCCATGCATAGTGGCATGTACATTCACTTCTTTTCCTACCATCCTCCTTCTGTTAAGAAAAGTGTCCTCGTCTCTCTCTTCCTCCGCGCTCTACGCATCAGCGACCCTCAGTTTCTTGATTCTGAAATTGCCTTTATCTACAAATCATTCTCTCGCCTTGGTTATCCTTTGCATTTCATCAACTGTGCCCACTCTCAAGCTAAACGAAATTTCTTTCATCCTAAACCTGCTTCCAACACTAGTAGCACTGTACTATGCCTTCCCTTCATATCTGAACTCAAAACTTTTACCAATACCTTTCGTCCTCTTGACATTAAACTCGCCTTTCGACAAACTAACACACTTCGTAGCAATCTAGTTCACACTGCTCCTCCTGCTTCTAATGCTGCTGGTGTCTACTCTATTTCCTGTTCATCTTGTCCTCTCCAATACTTTGGCGAAACTGGCCGTACACTGAATGACAGACTTAAAGAACACAAGAGAAGTGTTAAGTCTGCAGACACTAACAATGCTCTCTTCTGCCATGTGAGGGATTCTAATCATCCCATTGATTGGTCTTCCTCCAAAATAATCTTTCCTGCCTCTACTCTACACAGACGCCGTCTTGTAGAATCGGCTCTTATAAACAATGTACCCAACATGAACTTGAGTCCTGGCTTTGTTGCTGTGGACTCTTCCCTTTCACAGTATATACTCAAATGCTCTAATCTTTCTAACAAACGTGACTTAACATAAGCTTTCCCCCTTCCATTTCTTTCTTTCTCTTTCCTTTTCTTCTCCCTTTTTCTGTTTATTGTCTTCTCCTACGCTCCCTTGCTATCCTCTTCTTTTTCCTATTTCTATCTCCTTCGGTGGTTATAATAGGAGCTGCCTCGTATGGGCCAATAGGTCTGCTGCAGTTCTCATTACTACTATCCCCTACACCTGACTTTCCTCCTCAGCTCTCTCTTGCCTATTTATTGCCTGTCCCTACCTCCTCATCACAATCGACTTGAGAATGGTCCAGGACGGACCGAAACGTCGTCGTCCCTTCAATTTCTAGTGTGTGGTCTGGTCAACATACTTCAGCCACGTTATTGTGACTCATCGCCTGCATATGGATACCACACGTACGCGTCTAACTCTGTTTAATTTCTTTGATGCTCTACCTTCCTTCAAACGGCCTTTTCGCGCCTTTGAATCTTCCCTTCTTGCCGCCAAGCGTCGAAAGAACCAGCTCAGGTTTCTTAAAGACTGTCTTGCTGAGCAAGTTCTCCCTCATTCTTTATCTCACTTTCTCCAGTTCAACACTTCGGGATCTCCTTTCCCTGAACATGCCCGCCTTCTTCTTCAAGAACTTATTCATGCCACCTCCTTGCAAGTTGACGAGGCTTTTCTTGCTGTTCGTCAACAGCAACGCTTTCTGTCCTCTTCTCTTCCCAGTGATCTATGCAATATCATTTTTCCAATTGCATTTGACACTGCTCACGTCTCCTCTTCCCACCACTCCTCCACACTACACAACAAACTTCAACGCCTGATCTCCAACAGTCCTTGGGCCAAATACTCTCTCTCTGACTGTGTTACCAACCTTTCGTCCTACTCTCTTTCTAAGCACCAGCAAGAACTTCTTAGTCTTGGTCTGTCTTTTGCTACTTCCCCTGGCCCACGCTGTGGCATTGATCTCATTAGTTCCTTTGACAGGTTTGTCAATTCTAACTCTAGTACTCTTTCGGACCTGTCTGCCTTTAGAGGGGCCCTTGTCCCCGTTCTTGACAGCTTGTTTTCTAAAAATAACCACCTTCCTCGTCGCTTCCAGCTTGCCCTTGCCTCCCTGAAATCTAACAACTCTATTCTTATCCTTCCTTCCGACAAAAGCAATTCGGTGGTTGTCCTTGACCGTGAGGACTACCTCCGAAAAGCAGATGTCTTGCTCTCTGACTCTCGCACTTATGCTCCTCTGACTTCTAACCCTTTGGATCGCCTCAAAACTTCCTTTAACCGCAAACTAAGACAGCTCTCTAGTCTTTGCCCTCCTGACTTTGATCTCATTAAACGTTTCCGTGTCATCTGCCCTTCTCTTCCTTATTTCTATGGTCTTCCTAAGACTCATAAACCTGGTGTTCCTCTTCGTCCTATCATTTCTTCACGGGGCTCTGTCAGCTATCCTCTTGCCTCCTGGTTCGCTAAAACCCTGACACCTTACCTTGGCACTTTTTCCCCTGCCCACCTTCGTCACTCTCAGGACTTCATAGAAAGACTGCGCCTGCAACCCTCTTGTAAGATGCTTAGTCTTGATGTCGACTCTCTGTTCACTAATGTTCCGCTCGATGACGTTCTCTCTTTCCTCAGACAGAAGGCGTCAGAGGGCCTCCTTCCTCTCCCACTTCCCACTGACGTTTTCCTCGATCTCATTAGACTCTGTGTTGAATCTAACTCTTTCTCTTTCAACGGTAAATATTACACTCAAACTTTCGGCGTCGCTATGGGTTCCCCTCTCTCCCCTGTTCTTGCTAATTTCTACATGGAATACTTCGAAAATGTTCTTCTTCCTTCTATTGATACTCGTCCCTCTCTCTGGCTTCGATATGTTGATGACATTTTTGCTTTATGGCCTCATGACCTTAATCTTTTCCAGCCTTTCCTCGCCTCTCTTAACAATCTGGCTCCTTCTATCCATTTCAAAGTTGAGTGGGAATCTAATTCCCTCCTTCCTTTTCTTGATGTTCATGTTCACAGCTCTGTGTCTGGGTTCTCTTTCTCTGTCTACCGTAAACCCATGCATAGTGGCATGTACATTCACTTCTTTTCCTACCATCCTCCTTCTGTTAAGAAAAGTGTCCTCGTCTCTCTCTTCCTCCGCGCTCTACGCATCAGCGACCCTCAGTTTCTTGATTCTGAAATTGCCTTTATCTACAAATCATTCTCTCGCCTTGGTTATCCTTTGCATTTCATCAACTGTGCCCACTCTCAAGCTAAACGAAATTTCTTTCATCCTAAACCTGCTTCCAACACTAGTAGCACTGTACTATGCCTTCCCTTCATATCTGAACTCAAAACTTTTACCAATACCTTTCGTCCTCTTGACATTAAACTCGCCTTTCGACAAACTAACACACTTCGTAGCAATCTAGTTCACACTGCTCCTCCTGCTTCTAATGCTGCTGGTGTCTACTCTATTTCCTGTTCATCTTGTCCTCTCCAATACTTTGGCGAAACTGGCCGTACACTGAATGACAGACTTAAAGATCACAAGAGAAGTGTTAAGTCTGCAGACACTAACAATGCTCTCTTCTGCCATGTGAGGGATTCTAATCATCCCATTGATTGGTCTTCCTCCAAAATAATCTTTCCTGCCTCTACTCTACACAGACGCCGTCTTGTAGAATCGGCTCTTATAAACAATGTACCCAACATGAACTTGAGTCCTGGCTTTGTTGCTGTGGACTCTTCCCTTTCACAGTATATACTCAAATGCTCTAATCTTTCTAACAAACGTGACTTAACATAAGCTTTCCCCCTTCCATTTCTTTCTTTCTCTTTCCTTTTCTTCTCCCTTTTTCTGTTTATTGTCTTCTCCTACGCTCCCTTGCTATCCTCTTCTTTTTCCTATTTCTATCGCCTTCGGTGGTTATAATAGGAGCTGCCTCGTATGGGCCAATAGGCCTGCTGCAGTTCTCATTACTACTATCCCCTACACCTGACTTTCCTCCTCAGCTCTCTCCTGCCTATTTATTGCCTGTCCCTACCTCCTCATCACAATCGACTTGAGAATGGTCCAGGACGGACCGAAACGTCGTCGTCCCTTCAATTTCTAGTGTGTGGTCTGGTCAACATACTTCAGCCACGTTATTGTGACTCATCGCCTGCGAGCACTCATTTGTCTCAATATGTCCCTAGGTATATTCTCCTGGACAATTATTTTCAAGACCCACTCTGCCCCGTTTGTATCTGCTGTCAGGCTGAGGGCATTGATCAATGATTCTACCTCCAGCATGAAGACTTGGAGTGAATCAGCTGAAGCTTCCGGTGGGGGTAAATGCAACAGCTCATGAACTAAATGTGATGTTCTTACTTCTGGATCAGCATAATTATCCTTGAGGAGTTGTACTGCTAGATCATAGCCGTCATTAGTTAATCTCAGATGGGATACTACTGTTTTAGCCTCACCTGATAATTGGCCTTGCAAATAAGAGAATTTACTACTCTTTGGTAAAGATTGTTTTGAGTCCACAGGGTCAACGAACTTGTTCCAAAATTCATCCCAATCTTCCTCGTCTTTTCCTGAGAAAGTGGGTAAATTAATTGGAGGGAGTCGAGCCTCTGCTTGACCCGTATTAGATGCAACTGTTGTTGTTGTTGCTGTTGTTGTTGCCTTGTTCTGGGAAATTAATTTGACGTCAGGCTGTAACATGGCCTGAGTGTGATCTTCATAATTCGCAAGATCAACCATAATGTCGTCTATTTCTGTTTCTGATAAATTGGTGTTGGCAAGTTCAGCCACATATGTTGTTATTTGCATTTGATTTGCTCAAATTTAGCTGCAGCTGCTTGATAATAGCTTTCCAGGTCAGCATAATCAACTGGTGATTGTTGTGACAAATCTTCACATTTCTTGATCTGTCTTGTTAAGTGGCCTTTAAGACCTGCAAGGGTTCTTTTCATTCTCCCTGCATTATCCATACTGGCTAGTTGGTGAAGCTTTGTGGGGCTTTTACTGGGTTGCTTATAATGCTGAACAAGTACTAATGGTAGCCTAGGGTAAAATTCTGCAATCACTAGGCTATAATTCTTCCTCTTCTAGAGGTTAGCACTTAAAATTAATACACATTATAGATTATATGTATAATCATACACACTAATGATTTGAGTGATAAAAGAGTGTCACTGGAAGTACCTTTAAATTAGCTCTTCAATTATCACCCTAGGATGGTATAGACGCTAATTAATCACTCAAAAGTGTAATAATCATAAGTAAATTATTATATACACAACTCAACTCGAGCTGATAACAATTACACCCAAAATAGGGTCTGCACCATTCATTAATGGTGCTAGGTTGTTCAATATAATACAACTAGACTATCGTAATAATGGGACAAGGATGAACAATAAATAGTTCCACTAGTCAATGGTAATAGGGGACTAGGTTATCTATAAACACTAGTCAATGTATATCCTACCCTGTTGTGGGTTGGCAATTGGTAAATATTATATTGAGAACACTAGTGCAATATATATTTAATAATTCTCTATTTTGGAGAAATAATATCCACAATTATTGATAATAGCCTCTTAATTGCCTCTATGAAACTTCTAATATTATCAAGAAGTATTAAATACAATACAATAATATTATACCAGGAAATCTATCAGGACCTAACCAACCACAGATTAGAGAACTACTTAGATTCTGTGACAAATTTTCACTCAATCAGCAGATATCGGAGCCAACGAGAAATGAAAATATTCTAGATCTGGTCTTTACGAACAATGAAGACATTATCAGAGACATTACGATATCAGATACCACATACTCAGATCACAAACTCATTGAAGTGCAAACGACCATCAATACTCAGAATAGACCTAAAACGTTGATAAAGCGAGAGGGGCTATTCAGTAAATTCAATTTTAATAATAAAAGGATAGACTGGGAGATAATATATGGGGAACTGTTCTAAATAATACAAGTCCTACAGAAGGAATAGAAAAACTTACCTCAGAAGCGTATCAAGTCTGTCTGAAACACGTTCCTTTGAGAAAAGCCAGAAAGAGATCTAACGTAGAAAGAGAACGCAGACGACACTATAAACGCAGGAAAAAAATAACGGAACTGCTTATGCAGACACGAATTTCCCGTCAAAGAAGAAATAATTTAAATAGGGAGATTGAAGAAATCGAGCGGAAATTGAAACACTCATATGAAACTGAAGAAAGGCAGTTAGAACAGAAAGCAATTCAGGAAATAAAGAAAAATCCAAAATATTTCTTCTCATATGCGAAATCAAAAGAAAAACCACTGCCAGTATTGGACCTATTCGTACAAGTGAAGGTTCATACACGGAGGATGACAAAGAAATTAGTGAAATCCTAAAAAAGCAGTATGAGGACATGTTTAGCACTCCAATAAACAACATGAAGGTGGAAGATCCAGACAATTTCTTTATGCGGGATATTCAAACCCCTGTAAATATAACTGATATAAACACGAGCGCACTAAATTTTGAAAAAGAAATTGAAAACATGCCCATGCACTCGGCCCCAGGTCCAGACTCATGGAATTCAATATTTATAAAGAAATGCAAAGTGCCGGTAGCACAGGCACTCAGTATAGTGTGGAGCACTCAGCATGAGTGTATAGCACTCAGAAGAGCTTGGACACGGGGGAGATACCAGATGCACTTAAAGTAGCAGACATAGCCCCTCTACACAAGGGAGGGAGCAAAGCATTGGCAAAAAATTATAGACCAGTTGCACTAACATCGCACATCATAAAAGTATTTGAGAGAGTGATTAGGAGTCAGGTCACCAATTTCATGGAGACCAATGACCTTCATAACCCAGGCCAACATGGATTTCGAGCGGGAAGATCGTGCCTCTCACAGCTACTTGAGCACTACGACAAAGTCACTGAGGCATTAGAAGAGAAACAGAATGCTGATGTGATATGCACGGACTTCGCAAAGGCTTTCGATAAATGTGACCATGGCGTGATAGCACACAAAATGAAGTCAATGGGAATAACCGGTAAAGTAGGACGCTGGATACTCAGTTTTCTGTCAAACAGGATTCAGCGAGTAACTGTCAACCATATAAAATCTAGTCCAAGTGCAGTGAAAAGCTCTGTACCTCAGGGTACAGTCCTTGCACCACTGCTTTTCCTTATTCTCATATCAGATATAGACAAAAATACAAGTCACAGCTTCGTATCATCCTTTGCAGATGACACAAAAATCAGTATGAAAATTACCTCGGCTGAGGACATTGAAAAACTTCAAGCTGATATTAATAAAGTTTTCGACTGGGCATCAGAAAATAACATGATGTTTAACAGTGATAAATTCCAGGTACTCAGGTACGGTAAAAATGAGGACCTTAAACATAATACAGAGTACAAAACACAATCAAATGTACCCATAGTAGGAAAACAGCATGTAAAGGATTTGGGAATAATAATGTCTGACGACCTAACGTTTAAGGAGCATAACCAAGCAAATATTGCGACAGCCAGAAAAATGATAGGATGGATTACGAGAACTTTCAAATCCAGGGATCCCATCACAATGGTTGTACTCTTCAAGACACTTGTGTTGTCCCGTCTTGAGTACTGCTCAGTACTCACTTCCCCCTTCAGAGCAGGAGAGATTGCTGAAATAGAGGGAATACAGAGAACATATACGGCACGCATAGACGCAATAAAGCACCTAAATTATTGGGATCGTCTCAAAGCCCTCCAAATGTACTCACTAGAAAGAAGACGAGAGAGATATCAAATAATATACACCTGGAGGATACTGGAGGGCCAAGTACCAAATCTACACAGTAAAACAACAACGTACTGGAGTGAACGACATGGAAGAAAATGTAGAATAGAACCAATGAAGAGCAGAGGTGCCATAGGCACAATCAGAGAACACTGTATAAACATCAGAGGTCCGCGGTTGTTCAACGTCCTCCCAGCAAGCATAAGAAATATTGCCGGAACAACCGTGGACATTTTCAAGAGGAAACTAGATTTATTCCTCCAAGGAGTGCCGGACCAACCGGGCTGTGGTGGGTATGTGGGCCTGCGGGCCGCTCCAAGCAACAGCCTGGTGGACCAAACTCTCACAAGTCGAGCCTGGCCTCGGGCCGGGCTTGGGGAGTAGAAGAACTCCCAGAACCCCATCAACCAGGTAAATATTGTTAGTGACCTCGCGAAATTAACTCCACAAAATTCGTGGATAATCTCTCGCGAAACTAACACCACGAAATCCGTGAACAATCTAGCGAGGACACAGCCACTAATTTGGCTGGCTTCAATATTAGTGCTGTCATCTCACGGAATAACACACCACCAAATCGGTGGGTGTGCATGAAACCGCTGATAAAGCTGGACTGAGCTGGGGGCTCGTGAACTCGCTCGAGGGAGGCTACGCCGCCAGTCTATGACTTGCCTTGTATTGGTATTGTATAAATCACACTGCACTAATACCAGTGTATTTAATGAATCCACTGGTTAACTGGTTCATCCGGTACAAAGATGACCAAATAGTCATCATCCGGCTCGATGATGACCATATAATCTTGGTTCAAAGGACCATATAATGTGGGAACCGACCTGTGAGATTTATATATATTTAATTTATATCGATCCTTACACATTAGGGGGGTTTATATTGAATTTATATATGCAGCCAATCAAACTACAGTATTAAACTATATATATTAGTAAACATTGAGGAGGTTCCTTATCTTATTATACAACAGGCCTTAGTCTACCAGGTATAACTAGGATGTAGATACCAAATTATCCTCATTTGAGGCTGCTTCCATCACCCAGTAACTGATATACCAAGCTTGCTTCCTCTTCTTGACCTGTCAAAGGGCGCTAGATGTAAAGCCAGAATCCTAATATATGACAGCTATATCAGAGAAAACACTGTATAATGAATCAGATAAGGACCAAGGCTTAATTACCTTTTGTATGAGGCGAGTTCGCATTCTAACCGGTTCCGCCAATATCTTCCTAACATTAATGGCCAAAAATGATTAGATAAACGGGTTTCGGTAGAACACTTCCCTTGATTATTGTTGACAGCGTCTTGATGATGGTAGAGCACTAATATGATCTCCATTACACTTCGTCCAAGAGAAATTATAGGAGCTGTTTGCTCCAGTGCGCCTCTGGTCTTAACAACAATGGCTGACTCGTCCTTCCTCACTGACGCTACTGGCCTACTTTGTCCAGATATCAGTAACTGATAGAAGGGTCACATTTACTTTATTTTAATACTGATAATTAAGTTAATTCAAATAAAATGTTTTATGATGGTAAAGTCCAAAGACTAATATATTGAAGAATAATTCCGAACAAATAGCTGGTAAATTTATAATAGTATGTGGCAATGATATCCCGTTTTCTATTGACGGAAAATTCCACTACAAGCTACATTTGCTATGGGTTAACTTGTGTATACAATGGCAGCAATATTATCTGCAATTGCATGAAATATTATTAAATGGTGTCGGATTTTCCGGCAAGTGTAGTGCTGGATATTGGAGAAATATATTAAAAAAACAATCTATGAGATGAACACTGAAATACTAATATATATAACTGACGAGAGAACCCTGGACGAGGTTGAATGTAACTAAAGACTTTATACCAGACTTGCAGTCTACTGAGGCATAAAATGTTTCACCAAGTCGTGCACACGACTGTTCGATAAAGCTCAGTTTTTGACTGTCAAAACCACTTATACCAACAGGGTCGGCTAAATTGAGCTTGGTTTAGGTTAGGTTAGCCTGGGAAAGGTAAGTTTTAAAATCTGTTTTCTAACCTCCTTGTGAACAATGTCTTAAACCCGCAACAAAGCCAAAGAGAATTTAGGTTCTATTGACAGATCTCTCGATCTGTCAATAGAACCGAATCTGCCGAAATGAAAGAAGTAGACAAGAATACGACCTCATGATTATTCCTCAGGCGAGACTAGGCGCCACAGAGGCTGTCCTGAGCAATCTGAACTGTGTGATTGCACGACGTGAACCCAAGTTGTCAGTAGCAACAGTATAGTCGAAAAAAATCATGAATCTTGTACTTCAAGAAGCTAATTAACAACCAATGAAAGAACACGATAAGGTAGACCGTTCAAAAGGAGAGAACGATAACCATTCAGGAAGAAATTGCAACGGTGATCACCCTTTACCTGTTATCAACGTCACTATTCACGAGAACCTTTACAGTTGGTGAGTGAGTGTCACTTTTCAGGGACCTTGAAGGGTAACACCTCATCAGCTGACAGGCCAAGTGTGCAGGAGCTGTTGACTAGTAACACCACAGCTGCTCATGTTGGTCTTCAATGGGTACTGACAGTCTCGGTATTGTTCTTATCTGGTGTTTCAGGCCCCCATCTTACACCCTCACACCCTCAACATGTGGTCTTCCAGGCCACCCTCACACCCTCAACATGTGGTCTTCCAGGCCACCCTCACACCCTCAACATGTGGTCTTCCAGGCCGCCCTCACACCCTCAACATGTGGTCTTCCAGGCCACCCTCACACCCTCAACATGTGGTCTTCCAGGCTACCCTCACACCCTCAACATGTGGTCTTCCAGGCCACCCTCACACCCTCAACATGTGGTCTTCCAGGCCACCCTCACACCCTCAACATGTGGTCTTCCAGGCCACCCTCACACCCTCAACATGTGGTCTTCCAGGCCACCATCATGTACCCTCACACCATCAACATGTGGTCTTCCAGGCCCCCATCATGCACCCTCACACCCTCAACAGCGTCTCTTACCCGCAGGTCCCGGCTGCAAAGTAGCGGGATTCTTAACTGTGTTCGCCTCTGAGCTGTCGATCCTGACGCTGACAGTGATCACGCTGGAGCGCTGGTACGCCATCACCTACGCCATCCACCTTAACAAAAGGCTACGCTTGCCAGTTGCCCTGAAAGTGATGGTCCTCGCCTGGCTCTACGCGCTCACTATGGCAACCCTCCCTCTTCTGGGCGTCTCTGGCTACTCCAAGACTAGGTAAGAGTGTAGCCAAGCTCAGGTCATGTGGTTAGATCCATATATATCTCAACTATCAGACAAGTTTATTTTGACTATGTGCAAGGTTGAAGGCGAGGCTCTAGAGGTTAGCGTCAACCAAACTTGTGTAGGAAATGGTCCGGGGAACGCACGGGCGTCGGCTGGTTCTCTTCAGCCTGTGCTAAATATTTTAAGACATGTCAGCCTGTATTCCATCAACCCCCCTCCCCCTCCCCCCGCCACTCTCTCGAGTCCCGGTGCAATTTGCATGACGTCTGAAATGAAATTGTGGATCTGTTTTCGGTAGAGTTTGAAGTTATCTATGTTCCATTTACTCGAACATTAAATTTTGCCCCGAGGGGCGAGTTTATTAGGCAGCATCACTCATCTTGTGAGTGTACATACCGCCATAGCAGCATGTACAACACTCCCCAAAAGAAAGAAAACCCGCTGGGTTGTTCATCTTGTCACTTGTACCCAGACACAGCTGGGACTTGCTTAACTGGCCCAAGTGAACAGCTCCTCAAACAAGAACATTTGTCAACTTTTAAAAGCTTAAGTTATCTTGCGGGTGCAAAATGGGGAAATCTTTTAAGAACAGTATTAGTATTTGACAAATTGTGTTTTCCTAATTCAATTACTCGCACATTTTCATGAGTTACTAGAAACAATGAACTGAATTCATTCGGTTTATATTGAGGAAAACTGACTATGGAAGATAGTTATGGTGATGAATACAGTGAGTAAGGTAGTTATGGTGATGAAGACAGTATGTAATGAAGATCTAAGTTGAAGGGAGAGAGAGAGGAGGAGAAGATGAGTGGGGATGAAATGAGGAAGGGAGATGGAAGAGAAGATTCTGCATATATATATATATATATATATATATATATATATATATATATATATATATATATATATATATATATATAGGAATCACATGAGACAAGCCATGACATTACTCTAACAAGAGAAATGTTGAACAAGAATACCTGCATAATAGACAAAACCCAAGATGCAAGAAGATTACAAATTCTTGAGGCAATTCACATAAGAATAGAGCGACCTACCATGAACACCCAAATCACGGAACTATTTACTCTACCCACCATGAGAGTAAGGGCAAGACAAGAACATATCGATGTCAACACAGAAGACAATGTCCAACATCGAGGCCAATTACACTGGATTAATCTTTGTGTTTAGATAGGAGCTGCCTCGTATGTGCCAATAAGCCTTCTGTAGTTACCTCTATGTTTCACCTCACATTTATCCTTTATGTATCCCCCCATGTTTTCACCTTTATTATATATATATATATATATATATATATATATATATATATATATATATATATATATATATATATATATATATATATATATATATTAGTATATTTTGGTAGCAGTCTTTCCTGTAGACATATATTATTAAATATGACCGAAAAAGTAAGATTAATAATTCTAACACGAATTTTCTCAATGTTTCTTATATTTTTTTCACTGATGATGGTAACTGAAAAATCAATTCTTCAAAATTCATTTTTATTTCTAGTCTGACGCGACACTTGAGCGCGTTTCGTAAAATTTATTACATTTCCAAGGACATTAGTTTACACACACACAACTATAACTGAACAGAGATTAAACAGATTCGATTTTTTATACCTGCATTTGGGTGAGGTGATATGTTACAACAGTTTTGAATGAGGTGAAAACAAACTTTCAACACAAGACAGAACACGAAACGATGGGTATAATATTTTGTAAGTTAAAGGGAAGAATGGAAGTAACTGCAAAGGGCCTATTGGCCCATATTTCTTGATGCTTCTAAATTGGTGCGGAGTCTTGAAGTGGGTAGAATATCGTTGTGCATTAATTGGCTGTTGATTGCTGGTGTCGACTTCTTTATGTGTAGTGCCTCGCAGATATCTAGCCGCCTGCTATCGCTGTATCTATCGATGATTTCCGTGTTTTTTGTTAAGACTAAGTTAAGTCTATATATATATATATATATATATATATATATATATATATATATATATATATATATATATATATATATATATATATATATATATATATATATTTATATATATATATATATATATATATATATATATATATATATATATATATATATATATATATATATATATATATATATATATATATTTTAGTATATTTTGGTAGCAGTCTTTCCAGTAGACATATATTATTAAATATGACCGAAAAAGTAAGATTAATAATTCTAACACGAATTTCTCAATCTTTCGTACATTTCTTTTCACTGTTGGAGGTAATTCAAAAATCAATTCTCCAAAATTCATTTTTATTTCTAGTCTGACGCGACACTTGAGCGCGTTTCGTAAAACTTATTACATTTTCAAAGACTTTACACATACACAACTGAATAAAACTTACATATCTCCAATTTGTTTATATCTACATTTGAGTGAGGTGGTATTTAATAGGGTATTAATTTCATCAACACAAGAGAGAACATGAAACAATGGGTATTGAAATGGAAGTGATTGTAGAAAGCCTATTGGTCCATATTTCTTGATGCTTCTATATTGGAGCGGAGTCTTGAAGTGGGTAGAATATAGTTGTGCATTAATTGGCTGTTGATTGCTGGTGTTGACTTCTTAATGTGCAGTGCCTCGCAAACGTCAAGCCGTCTGCTATCGCTGTATCCATCGATGATTTCTGTGTTTTTACTAGGATTTCTCTGGCGATAGTTTGGTTGTGGGAAGAGATTATATGTTCCTTAATGGAGCCCTGTTGCTTATGCATCGTTAAACGCCTAGAAAGAGATGTTGTTGTCTTGCCTATATACTGGGTTTTTTGGACCTTACAGTCCCCAAGTGGGCATTTGAAGGCATAGACGACGTTGGTCTCTTTTAAAGCGTTCTGCTTTGTATCTGGAGAGTTTCTCATGAGAAGGCTGGCCATTTTTCTGGTTTTATAGTAAATCGTCAGTTGTATCCTCTGATTTTTGTCTGTAGGGATAACGTTTCTATTAACAATATCTTTCAGGACCCTTTCCTCCGTTGTATGAGCTGTGGAAAAGAAGTTCCTGTAAAATAGTCTAATAGGGGGTATAGGTGTTGTGTTAGTTGTCTCTTCAGAGGTTGCATGGCGTTTCACTTTCCTTCTTATGATGTCTTCGACGAAACCATTGGAGAAGCCGTTGTTGACTAGGACCTGCCTTACCCTACAGAGTTCTTCGTCGACTTGCTTCCATTCTGAGCTGTGGCTGAGAGCACGGTCGACATATGCATTAACAACACTCCTCTTGTACCTGTCTGGGCAGTCGCTGTTGGCATTTAGGCACATTCCTATGTTCGTTTCCTTAGTGTAGACTGCAGTGTGGAAACCTCCGCTCTTTTCCATGACTATTACATCTAGATAGGGCAGCTTCCCATCCTTTTCCATCTCGTAAGTGAAACGCAGCACGGAACTCTGCTCAAATGCCTCCTTCAGCTCCTGCAGATGTCTGACATCAGGTACCTGTGTAAAAATGTCGTCAACATACCTGCAGTATATGGCCGGTTTCAAGTTCATGTCGACTAAGACTTTTTGCTCGATGGTACCCATGTAGAAGTTTGCAAACAGGACACCTAGGGGAGAACCCATGGCGACCCCATCTACTTGCTTATAAATGTGCCCATCCGGGCTCAAGAAGGGTGCCTCTTTAGTAAAAGCTTGGAGTAGTTTCCTCAGAATATTTTCTGGTATGTCAAGAGGAGTACAGGCTGGATCACGATACACTCTGTTGGCTATCATCCCGATTATCTCGTCCACAGGTACGTTGGTAAACTGCGATTCTACGTCCAACGAGGCTCTTATCCCTGTGGCCCGTGTGCCCCGCAGTAAGTCAACAAATTCCTTTGGAGACTTCAGGCTGAAGGCGCAAGGAACATAAGGAGTCAGCAGGCCGTTGAGTTGCTTCGCCAGTCTGTACGTGGGTGTGGGTATCTGGCTAATGATTGGCCGAAGTGTGTTTCCAGGCTTGTGTGTCTTGACATTTCCATACGCATATCCAGGTTTATATTCCCCAATGATCTTTGGCAGGTGGAGTCCGGATTTCTTGGCGTTCACAGTTTTGATCAGTTTGTTGACCTTTTCTTTCAATTCGGCTGTAGTGTCCTTCGAGGAGAGGTGACAAGTCGCCAATATATATCATTCTTAAAAAAGACGAATATCTGGCGAAAATGAACCTCATACTCTCTGACCAAACTAAGTTCCAAAGGGTAACGAAGGACACTACAGCCGAATTTTTCTTTTCGAATTTTCATCTTTTTCACTTACGAGATGGAAAAGGATGGGAAGCTGCCCTTTCTAGATGTAACAGTCATGGAAAAGAGCGGAGGTTTCCACACTGCAGTCTACACTAAGGAAACGAACATAGGAATGTGCCTAAATGCCAACAGCGACTGCCCAGACAGGTACAAGAGGAGTGTTGTTAACGCTTATGTCGACCGTGCTCTCAGCCACAGCTCAGAATGGAAGCAAGTCGACGAAGAACTCTGTAGGGTAAGGCAGATCCTAGTCAACAACGGCTTCTCCAATGGTTTCGTCGAAGACATCATAAGAAGGAAAGTGAAACGCCATGCAACCTCTGAAGAGACAACTAACACAACACCTATACCCCCTATTAGACTATTTTACAGGAACTTCTTTTCCACAGCTCATAAAACGGAGGAAAGGGCCCTGAAAGATATTGTTAATAGAAACGTTATCCCTACAGACAAAAATCAGAGGATACAACTGACGATTTACTATAAAACCAGAAAAACGGCCAACCTACTCACGAGAAACTCTCCAGACACAAAGCAGAACGCTTTAAAAGAGACCAACGTCGTCTATGCCTTCAAATGCCCACTTGGCGACTGTAAGCTCCAAAAAATCCAGTATATAGGCAAGACAACAACATCTCTTTCTAGGCGTTTAACGATGCATAAGCAACAGGCTCCATTAAGGTACATATAATCTCTTCCCACAACCAAACCATCGCCAGAGAAATCCTAGTAAACAACACAGAAATCATCAATAGATACAGCGATAGCAGACGGCTTGACGTTTGCGAGGCACTGCACATTAAGAAGTCAACACCAGCAATCAACAGCCAATTTATGCACAACTATATTCTACCCACCTCAAGACTCCGCTCCAATATAGAAGCATCAAGAAATATGGACCAATAGGCTTTCTACAATCACTTCCATTTCAATTGTCTCCGATTGTCTCGTCAACAGGTATGTCGGTAAACAGCGATAAGAGCCTCGTTGGACGTAGAATCGCTGTTTACCAACGTACCTGTGGACGAGACAATCGGAATGATAGCCGACAAAGTGTATCGTGATCCAGCCTGTACTCCTCTTGACATACCAGAAAATATTCTGAGGAAACTACTCCAAGCTTGTACTAAAGAGGCACCCTTCTTGAGCCCGGATGGGCACATGTATAAGCAAGTAGATGGGGTCGGCATGGGTTCTCCCCTAGGTGTCCTGTTTGCGAACTTCTACATGGGTACCATCGAGCAAAAAGTCTTAGTCGACATGAACTTGAAACCGGCCATATACTGCAGGTATGTTGACGACATTTTTACACAGGTACCTGATGTCAGACATCTGCAGGAGCTGAAGGAGGCATTTGAGCAGAGTTCCGTGCTGCGTTTCACTTACGAGATGGAAAAGGATGGGAAGCTGCCCTTTCTAGATGTAACAGTCATGGAAAAGGGCGGAGGTTTCCACACTGCAGTCTACACTAAGGAAACAAACATAGGCATGTGCCTAAATGCCAACAGCGACTGCCCAGACAGGTACAAGAGGAGTGTCGTTAACGCATATGTCGACCGTGCTCTCAGCCACAGCTCAGAATGGAAGCAAGTCGACGAAGAACTCTGTAGGGTAAGGCAGGTCCTAGTCAATAACGGCTTCTCCAATGGTTTCGTCGAAGACATCATAAGAAGGAAAGTGAAAAGCCATGCAACCTCTGAGGAGACAACTAACACAACACCTATACCCACTATTAGACTATTTTACAGGAACTTCTTTTCCACAGCTCATAAAACGGAGGAAAGGGTCCTGAAAGATATTGTTAATAGAAACGTTATCCCTACAGACAAAAATCAGAGGATACAACTGACGATTTACTATAAAACCAGAAAAACAGCCAGCCTACTCATGAGAAACTCTCCAGACACAAAACAGAACGCTTTAAAAGAGACTAACGTTGTCTATGCCTTCAAATGCCCTCTTGGGGACTGTAAGCTCCAAAAAAACCCAGTATATAGGCAAGACAACAACATCTCTTTCTAGGCGTTTAACGATGCATAAGCAACAGGGCTCCATTAAGGAACATATAATCTCTTCCCACAACCAAACCATCGCCAGAGAAATCCTAGTAAACAACACAGAAATCATCGATAGATACAGCGATAGCAGGCGGCTTGACGTTTGCGAGGCACTACACATCAAGAAGTCAACACCAGCAATCAACAGCCAATTATTGCACAACTATATTCTACCCACCTGAAGACTCCGCTCCAATATAGAAGCATCAAGAAATATGGACCAATAGGCTTTCTACAATCACTTCTATTTAATACCCATTGTTTCATGTTCTGTCTTGTGTTGATGAATTTAATACCCTATTAAATACCACCTCAACCCATCCACCTCACTCAAATGTAGATATAAAGAAATCGGAGATGTGTAAGTTCTATTCAGTTGTGTATGTGTAACTAAAGTCTTTGAAAATGTAATAAGTTTTACGAAACGCGCTCAAGTGTCGCGTCAGACTAGAAATAAAAATGAATTTTGTAGAATTGATTTTTGAATTACCACCAACAGTGTAAAGAAATGTACGAAAGATTGAGAAAATTCGTGTTAGAATTATTAATCTTACTTTTTCGGTCATATTTATTAATATATGTCTACAGGAAAGACTGCTACCAAAATATACTAATATATATATATATATATATATATATATATATATATATATATATATAAATATATATATATATATATATATATATATATATATATATATATATATATATATATATATATATATATATATATATATATATATATATATATATATATATTGCTTTACCCTTAAAAGATGGTAATTTCGGAGTATTTATACACCCCAAAGATTACCACCTCCCAAGGGCAACTAGAGCAACAGGCGAGACGCCTGTTCGGGTCTCGAAGAACGCTCAGTTGAATGCCAGTGTTGGCACTATTCTGCTCCCGCCCCATGTTGCGACCAGTGTTCGGGACCTGCGCGACTGCCACGACGATATTCGACATATCCTTGCTGCCCAGGGCCATTCTATTCTCCAGGTGGACACGTTTACTCGTCCCCCTCGTGGTAGTCGCCGTCAACCCCTCCGGGTTGTGAAGATTACCTTTGATGGTAGGACCCTTCCACCCTCTGTCATTCTTGCTGGTGCCAGGTGCTCTGTCCAGGAGTACATTCCTTCTCCTCGGCTCTGTAACAAGTGCTGGAGGTTTGGGCATGGTGCCCTCCGCTGCTCTGGAACTGTCTCTCTCTGTCCTTTGTGTGGTGGCGAAGGTCACTCTAAGTCGGAGTGCACTTCTCCCCAGGCTCGTTGCCTCAACTGCGGTGAGGCCCATCCTACCTTCTCCCGTGCGTGTGTCCATTAGAAGCTTGAGGCAGCCGTCCTCACCTTGAAGCACCGGGAGCGTTTATCTTTTCCTGAGGCGAGACGCCAGGTTCGCCGGCTCCCGCCTTATGCTAATATCTCTTATGCTCGCGTGTTGCGCTCTTCCTCTCCTCGTCCTTCTCGCCTTCCTCAGACTCACAGCCGTTTCCGGGCCTTGGACCCTGATGCGCCCACTGCCCCCTCCTCTGTTCCTTTGGGTTCTCTCCCGAAGGATCCACCTCCTGGTCCTCTGTCTGGGGTTCCCCTTCTTTCTACCCGGTCTGTTGTGTCTTCTTCCTCGTCTCCCTCTGTTCCTCCTTCCCATCCTTCCTCTCCGTCTCTTGACTCTCCCCGCCGCCTGTCGGTGCGGGCTGATGTCCATCGCTCTCCAAACGGCCGTCATGTGTGCTCTCGTTCGGCTTCTCCTGCTGAGACGCTAGAATCCGTTGCCCAGTACGTGGTTGCTGGGACACCTCTCTCTTTAAGTCAGATGCGTAAGCCTTGCTCCTCTCCGGCAGGTAAGAAAGTTTCGCTTTCTTCCTCGGCCCCTACTTCTGCCTCTCTCGCTCCTTCCCCTCCCATTTCGGTGGTTGCGCCCCCTGTTCCTGCTATTGAGGTTTCTTTAGCCCTCGCTTCCCTCTCGGTTGCTGCCCTTGCTGAGGTTCGCTCCCCTCTTTCTGCCCCCCCCCTCTTCCTGCTGCTGTCCTTGACTGCTCCTCTCCGTTGTCTCCTCCTCTTCCTCCTCCTCTGGACCCCACCTGCCCACCTCTGATCTATTCTCCCGTTACCTTCCCTCCGTCTTTGCTCAGTTTACCCATGCCCCCTAACCCTGACTTTGCTGACCCTGATCCCGACCCTGATATTCTTTAACGTGCTCTGTTGCTCTTTCGCCTTTGTTTCTTCCTTGTTCTCTGTTTTTGTCCTTTCTCTTCTCGTCGTTGGCCATTCTTCAATGGAACGTTTGAGGTTACTACGTCAATTTCCTCGAACTCCAACTTTTGATTTCGCGGTTTTCGCTCCTTTGTGTCTATCTCCAGGAGCCGATGCTTGGTGCTCGTCCTGGTCGTTTTCGTGGCTATTCCTTTCTATCCCCCCCTCCCAGCCGTTGCTGGGGCTTCTAATTCTTCTGCAATCTTGATTCGTGCTGATGTTCCCTTTGTTCCTTTACTTTTTCCTTCGCCTCTCCATTGTTCTGCTGCTCGTATCTTTGTGGGGAAATGGTACACAGTTTGTTCCATTTATCTCCCCCCGAGTGTCCCGCTTTCTCTTCCTGATTTGAAACACTTCCTTGACTCCTTGCCGGAGCCTGTGCTCCTGCTGGGTAACTTCAATTGTCGTCATTCTCTTTGGGGTGACGTTCTGACGAATACCCGGGGTCGCCTTCTTGAGCCGTTTCTCCTCTCTTCTTCCCTGTCTCTTCTGAATTCTGGTGAGCCCACTCATTTGGACTCTCGGACTCGCACCCTTTCTTGTCTTGATCTTTCTCTCTGCTCTTCTTCTCTTTACTTAGATTTCATGTGGCAGGTTCTTGATGACCTCCATGGAAGTGATCATTTCCCCATCCTTGTTTCCTTTTTCTCTTTTCGCCCTTCCCTCTCTTTCCCTAGGTGGCAGTTTGCTAAGGCGGACTGGACCCTATTTACGCTCAGTGCTACTCTCTCTGACCTCTCCCTTCTGCCTCTCTCTCGCGCTCTCCTCCTTTTTCATGACACTGTCTTCAACGCTGCCCTCTGCTCTATCCCTCGCTCTTCCTCTCGGGGTCCACGGAAGTGCATTCCCTGGTGGAATGCGGACTGTGCTCGGGCTGTCTGCTGTAATCGTGCAGCCTGGAATAGGCACCGCCGTAGGCAGACGACCGATTCTTTTCTTTTCTTTCGGAAAGCGAGTGCGGTGGCCCGTAGGGCCATCCGTACGGCTAAACGTGAATGTTGGGCATCTTATGTCTCGACAATTACGTCCGAAACTCTGGCCCAGATCTGGAAGCGTATCCGCAAGATAGCGGGTAAGTTCGTTACCGATGTTTCACCGGTCCTTCACCTCCATGATACTCTTGTGGCGGACCCGTTGCAGGTCGCTTCCATACTGGGTTCCCACTTTTCTTCTGTTAGCTCTGGTCTTCATCTTCCCCAATCTTTTCTTCTTCGTAAACCTGTCCTTGAGTCTCGTCTTTTAGATTTCTGCACTCGTCTTTAGCTTCCCTATAATGATCCCTTCTCTCTCTCTGAACTTCGTTTTGCCCTGGCCTTCTGCGATTCTATGGCGGCGGGCTCCGATGGTATTCATTATGAGATGCTTCGCCATCTCCCTCCGTGCACGTCTCAGCATTTACTGAGTCTTTATAATCGGATCTGGAGTCGTCGTCAGTCCCTGAGGACTGGCTCGATGCCGTTGTCCTCCCTGTTCGCAAACCGGTGACTCTGGGTACTTCCCCTAAGGACTTTCGCTCTATTGCTCTCACAAGTTGTGTCTGCAAACTCTTTGAACGTATGGTTAACGTTCGTCTGATGTGGTTCCTGGAACACCATCACCTCCTCTCCCCTTCTCAATTTGGTTTCCGCAAGTGCCGCAGCACGACAGATGTCCTGGTGAACTAGGAGGTCTATATTCGTACTGCTTTTGCTGCGAAGACCTCCGTTGTTGCCGTCCTTTTTGACCTGGAAAAGGCTTACGACACCACTTGGCGATATCATATTCTATCTCAACTTCATTCTTTTGGCCTTCGTGGTCATCTCCCTCTCTTTCTCCGCAGCTTCCTCTCCTGTCGTTCGTTTCGGGTGCGCCTTGGTACCGCTCTCTCTGCCTCTTTTCAGCAATACGAAGGTGTGCCCCAGGGTAGTGTTCTGAGCACTACTCTTTTTCTGGTTGCAATCAATGGTCTTCTTTCCTCTCTTCCTTCTGGTGTCTTCTCCGCTCTCTATGTCGATGATCTTACCCTTTGCTGTCAGGGTGATGATTCGCCTCTCCTTCAGCGCCGGCTTCAACTTGCAATTGATGCCGTGTCCTCTTGGGCCACCGATCATGGCTTGAAGTTCTCTACTTCTAAAACTTGTGCCATGACTTTTACGCGGAAACGGGTTGTTCTTCGTCCCTCTTTGTCACTTTATGGTCATCCCCTTGAATACAAAGATTCCACGAAGCTTTTGGGGTTATTCCTTGACACTCGTTTGTCTTGGTCTCCCCATATCTCTTACCTCCGTGTTGAGTGCTCTAAGGCCCTTACCCTCCTTCGGGTCTTGTCCCATACTTCTTGGGGGGCAGATAGGCGCACTGTCCTTGCTTTACATTCCTCTCTCGCCCTGTCTAAGCTCGATTATGGTTGCCCTGCTTACTCGTCTGCTTCTCCTTCTACTCTTCGCCGTCTTGATGCTTTGCACCATACTGGGTTGCGCCTCAGTTCTGGTGCCTTTCGTTCGGCTCCCGTCCTTAGCTTGTATGTTGACACTGGCTTCCTGTCTCTCCAGGACCGCCGTGATCGCTACTGTCTTCACTATCTTGCGCGGTCTTTCCAACATCCTTCCTCTCGCCTCTGTCGTGCTTTAACTTTTACCCCTCCTGCGGTTCCTGTTCCTCTTCACCACCTCCCTCTTTCTGTCCGGTTATCTCGCCTCCAGGATTCTCTTTCCGTTCGTATTTCTAATGTTTCTCCTCGTGTTGTTCCTTCTTTGCCCCCATGGAGAGTCCCTCTTCCGCGGTTTTGTACTTCCTTGACCCGTATCACTAAAGCTTTTACCCCTCCTACGGCTCTAAAACGCCTTTTCCTTGAGCACTTTTCTTCTCACTCCCGCTCCGTTTCTGTCTTCACCGATGGGTCAAAGTCGGCGGACGGTGTTGGCTACTCTGTTGTTTTTCCTGATCGCACTTATATGTGTCGCTTACCTCCGGAGACTAGCATCTTTACAGCGGAACTTTATGCTATTCTCTATGCTCTTCGTCTCCTGCTTTCTCGTTGTCAGTCTTCCTTTGTAGTTGTTGTTGACTCTCGTAGTGCCCTCATGGCTCTCGGGTCCTTTAATCCGGTTCATCCAGTAGTTGTCGAGATCCAGCATTGGCTGTTTCTTGTTCACAGTAAATTTAAGTCGGTTGAGTTTTGTTGGGTTCCCAGCCATATTGGTGTGTCTTTAAATGAGCGTGCGGATGCTGCCGCCAAGGAAGCTGTCCGCTCTTGTCCCATCTCTCGTAAAGGCATTCCGTATTCCGACTTTTACCCGGTTATCCATTCCTCAGTCCTTACCCGTTGGCAGGCTTCTTGGTTGTCTGTTACTGGTAACAAGCTACATACTCTTAAATGTTGTGTTTCCTCGTGGCCGTCCTCCTTCCACCGTAACCCGCGGTAGGAAACAGCTCTGGCGAGGTTGCGTATTGGCCATACTCGCTTAACCCATGGTCACTTGATGGAGCGCCGCCCTGCTCCTTAGTGTCCTAGTTGCATTGTCCCTCTTACGGTCGTGCATGTCCTTCTTGAATGTCCTGACTTCCAGGACGAGCGTGTGTCTTGCTTTCCGACCGCCCCTCGCGGTCATCTGTCCCTCAATAGAATTCTTGGTGACTCGGATACTTTTGATATCGTTCGCCTTATGCGTTTTTGTTCTCGTATTGGCATCCTGGGTGATATTTAACGCCCTCTGATTATTTTGCGCATTTGATGGTGCTACATAGCCTTCCCGGTTTGGTGCCTTCTTTTGATAATTACTTACTTACTTTAACGTAATTACATGGTTTAAATAAGCCAAATGCACTGTCTAGTGTTGGTCGTATATAATCTGCATTATAAAAGCAAGTAATAAATGTGTACTAATGATGTCCTAATCGTGGTCGGGAAACTATCTTAAAACAGAAGTTACAATATCTATTGCTGATTCAAGATTTAACGAATTGCTTTCTGGAATGACCTCGAAGGCAGGCTGATGCAATAACCTCGTGTTGGCTACATCAGTGGCCAATGGATGATTTCACTTTTAACCTTTAATTATTCAATTTATTTTACATGACAGTGGAATTTATTTATCCTACACTTGGTGATGGAGCAATACCAATTATGAGACCTAGAATAGGTTAGGAACCCATGCTAGGTAATCAATCACGGCATGTTAATTTAAGAAAACATTCTCAAGTGACTATTTGCTCGTACAATACCTGATATGAGAGCTCATCTGTCCCTGCGAGAGACTCAAATTGCCTGTTACAGTTCCTGTAATAAGAACTCTGGATGAGAGGGGCACACTGTTCTTCCAGTAAATGTACTGGTCAGCTTTGGTGTTCTCAGTGTTTAATGTTTAAGTGTAGATATTTCACTTTGTCATGCTTGTAATTTCTTTCAGTTAAGATATTCCTAGTTATTCCACACAGGAATTCATCCAAGTTTTCCCTGAGGCCCGTGTTTGTACTATAGCCTCAATAAAGTTTTCAGTGATTATTGTGAATTATTAGATTCAAATTTTCCAATAAGGTTGTATGTTGTGCTCTGAAGGGGATTCTAACATGTTTTCTTTCTTGACAGCATTTGCCTGCCTATGGAGGCGATGGATGGAGGCGACCAGGCCTACTTACTGATCCTGCTCATAACGAACGGCCTTGCCTTCATCCTCATCTGCGTCTGCTATGCCAAGATGTATTGTTCCATCGCTGGCAACAACCTGGCAGCCAACACCTCGGACACCACAGTAGCCAAGCGCATGGCCCTCTTGGTCTTCACAGACTTTGCCTGCTGGGCCCCAATAGCTTTCTTCGGGCTGACGGCGGTGTCGGGTTACCCACTTATTAGTGTAACTCACGCAAAGTTCTTGCTGGTTTTCTTTTATCCTCTCAATTCCTGTGCGAACCCCTATCTGTATGCTATTCTCACTAAGCAGTACCGCCGAGACCTCTTCATCCTGCTGGCTCGTCATGGCTTCTGCACAAAGCGAGCTATGAAGTACAAGGGCGGCTACTCCACTAACACCTTGCTCAACCTCCACAACGTGTGTGTGAGTGGTGGGACGGGAGGGGGCAGCGGAGGCCCAAGTCGACGCATCTCCACACTCACTCAGATCACAACCTGTGGCGATTGGCGGAGCCGCGTGAGGGATGGTTCAGAGGAGAGTCTGGGCCGCCAGTGCTCGCCCAGCAGACCTAGGAGCATCTCAGCGGAATTAACAGTCTCAGCTCCTATGACGATTGGCTTAACTGACCGTCGACTCTCCGACGTTGGTCGACGTCTGCAGCCCGTAGCAGAGGCCAGGGATGGGCGAGCGCCCAATAAACTCTGCAGCCTGGCTCCTAACTCCGGCTCGCCTCATCCAATTAAAAACTGCTACGCCCGTATGAGCTTCACTCCTGAGCAAGAGGCTCTGCTTCTGAGCTACGCATCAGACAAACAAACTAATAACTCCTGGCAGAACACCGGTCGTGCTGACGGAGGCGAGGCCCTCCCCATGTCCAGCTACACGCCCACCACTCCTGACACCATCTCCACGCCCATATCACCTCAGCTTGACCACTCCGTATAAAGGTCACTCTTGCACTGAACTGGTGATCATTTGAAGCGTCTGGTGATATGCCTTCCACCGCTCCTATTGACAGTTGCAGCCCTTCCACCGCTCCTATTGACAGTTGCAGCCCTTCCACCGCTCCTATTGACAGTTGCAGCCCTTCCACCGCTCCTATTGACAGTTGCAGCCCTTCCACCGCTCCTATTGACAGTTGCAGCCCTTCCACCGCTCCTATTGACAGTTGCAGCCCTTCCACCGCTCCTATTGACAGTTGTAGCCCTTCCACCGCTCCTATTGACAGTTGCGGCCCTTCCATCGCTCCTATTGACTGTTGTAGCCCTTCCACCGCTCCTATTGACTGTTGTAGCCCTTCCACCGCTCCTATTGACAGTTGTAGCCACCGCTCCTATTGACTGTTGTAGCCCTTCCACCGCTCCTATTGACAGTTGCAGGCCTTCCACCGCTCCTATTGACAGTTGCAGCCCTTCCACCGCTCCTATTGACAGTTGCAGCCCTTCCACCGCTCCTATTGACAGTTGCAGCCCTTCCATCGCTCCTATTGACTGTTGTAGCCACCGCTCCTATTGACTGTTGTAGCCCTTCCACCGCTCCTATTGACAGTTGTCGCCCTTCCACCGCTTCTATTGACTGTTGTAGCCCTTCCACCGCTCCTATTGACTGTTGCAGCCCTTCCACCGCTCCTATTGACAGTTGTAGCCCTTCCACCACTCCTATTGACTGTTGCAGCCCTTCCATGACTCCTATTGACAGTTGCAGCCCTTCTACCGCTCCTATTGACAGTTGTAGCCCTTCCACCGCTCCTATTGACAGTTGCAGCCCTTCCACCGCTCCTATTGACAGTTGTAGCCCTTCCACCGCTCCTATTGACAGTTGTAGCCATTCCACGGCTCCTATTGACAGTTAGTTGCTGGGCTTCCATGGCTACTATTGACAGTTAGGTGTAGGGCTTCCACACCACTTATTGACAATTAGTTGTAGTGCTTCCACAGCTCCTATTGACAGTTGCATGGCTTCTGTGGCTACTATTGACTGTTGTAGGGAAAAGAAATTTATTTATCCTGAGTTTTTGCTCCTTGTATTTAATATAAATGAATGGACAAGACTGTTTAGTTGTGTTTATATTGCTGATACAAGAATGTTGCTTGAGAAAGTAATGAGGAACACCTTTAAACGACAGTATGGATTGTATTTCATTAGTACATATGATATTTATAAGACATTAACATAGAATTAGATGTGGTGTTGAATGTTGACATGATGTAACGTAGCATATGAAATGTACATCATTGTAAGGTACAAACATAGCTACGACATGTGTGTTAGTTCTTACATTGTGCAGAAATGTTCAGAAATGCCAAATAATGGGTTATAAATTTTAAGAATTTAAAAAAAAACGTAAGACATTTGGTTTTGTTCACTGATTAATTTCTTATCTGACAGCAGTGTCATACTATAGGTAAGAGTTACAGGTGTTCATAAGAGCACATGTACTCAGTAGCGGGAGTACTAAGCAGTACTGTAACTATTTACAAATGTACTCAACTGTAACAGTGCCAAACATTTCCCAGTAATTTATTATTAAAACCGAATTTAATAAAATAAAAACTGAGTGTTTACCTCGTGTAATTAAGCAGAGAACAATATTTTTATACAGACAGTTTACAATGACACTCAACACCAGCCCTTTTCTTCTACTGTCCTGAGCCTCATCTTCACTCCATTTCTCGTCTGGTTTATTTCTTCCGTCTTCCTCCATCTTCTTCCCATCTTTCTTTATCTATATAATCTCCTCGATGACTTTGTTTTGCTTCCTCCTCTCCTGTCTGTAGAATTGTCTCCTCCCACCAGTTTCTCCCTGTCCCCACCCGCCACTTTCTCCCTGTCTCCACCTGCCTCTTCAAAATATCCAGGAGAGCTCTTCCTTCAAGCAGCCTCGTGCTTAACCTCATATTTAGCCCTCACATTCATCTCTCGGCCACACCCGCTATGACACATTACTCTCTCGGCCACACCCGCCATGACACATTACTCTCTCGGCCACACCCGCCATGACACATTACTCTCTCGGCCACACCCGCCATGACACATTACTCTCTCGGCCACACCCACCATGACACATGCAGCTCTCGGCCACACCCGCCATGACACATTACTCTCTCGGCCACACCCGCCATGACACATTACTCTCTCGGCCACACCCGCCATGACACTTTACTCTCTCGGCCACACCCACCATGACACATTACTCTCTCGGCCACACCCGCCATGACACATTACTCTCTCGGCCACACCCGCCATGACACATTACTCTCTCGGCCACACCCGCCATGACACATTACTCTCTCGGCCACACCCACCATGACACAATACTCTCTCGGCCACACCCGCCATGACACATTACTCTCTCGGCCACACCCGCCATGACACATTACTCTCTCGGCCACACCCGCCATGACACATTCATCTCTCGGCTACACCCGCCATGACACATTACTCTCTCGGCCACACCCGCCATGACACATTACTCTCTCGGCCACACCCACCATGACACATGCAGCTCTCGGCCACACCCGCCATGACACATTACTCTCTCAGCCTCACCCGCCATGACACATTACTCTCTCGGCCACACCCGCCATGACACTTTACTCTCTCGGCCACACCCACCATGACACATTACTCTCTCGGCCACACCCGCCATGACACATTACTCTCTCGGCCACACCCGCCATGACACTTTACTCTCTCGGCCACACCCGCCGTGACACTTTACTCTCTCGGCCACACCCGCCATGACACAATACTCTCTCGGCCACACCCACCATGACACATTACTCTCTCGGCCACACCCGCCATGACACATTACTCTCTCCGCCACACCCGCCATGACACATTACTCTCTCCGCCACACCCGCCATGACACATTACTCTCTCGGCCACACCCGCCATGACACATTACTCTCTCCGCCACACCCACCATGACACATTACTCTCGGCCACACCCGCCATGACACATTACTCTCTCGGCCACACCCACCATGACACATGCAGCTCTCGGCCACACCCGCCATGACACATGCAGCTCTCGGCCACACCCGCCATGACACATGCAGCTCTCGGCTACACCCATCATGACACATGTGTCTCTCGGCCACACCCACCATGACACATGCAGCTCTCGGACACACCCACAATGACACATGCAGCTCTCGGCCTCACCGATCATGACAGAGGTCCTATTTGTCTTAAAATCCCCCCCCCCCTCCCTACGCGCTCCATTGCAGTGTATATCCTCCTAAACACGTCGCTCCCACCTTGGTACCTTATTGATAACCTCTCCTGCCTGTTGGACTCTCATCAACACGTCACTCCCACCTTGGTACCTTATTGATAACCTCTCCTGCCTGTTGGACTCTCATCAACACGTCGCTCCCACCTTGGTACCTTATTGATAACCTCTCCTGCCTGTTGGACTCTCATCAACACGTCACTCCCACCTTGGTACCTTATTGATAACCTCTCCTGCCTGTTGGACTTAATGCCTCACCTTTCTTCTGGAAAGCTGGCCGCCTTCTCACGAGCGGGTACACTAATTACACTTATATAGTCTGACCATACAATTTCTGACCATTACTGACCACACCATTAGTGACGACACCACTACTGACCACACCATTACTGACAATACCATTACTGACCACACCACTACTGACGAAACCACTGTTGACCAAACCATTACTGACCACACCATTACTGACCACACCACTACTGACCACACCACTGTTGACCAAACCATTACTGACCACACCACTACTGACCACACCACTGTTGACCACACCACTACTGACAATACCATTACTGACCACACCATTACTGACCACACCACTGTTGACCAAACCATTACTGATAACACCACTACTGACCACACCAATGCTGACCACATCACTATTGACCACACAATTACTAACAATACCATTACTGACCACACCATTGCTGACCACACCAATACTGAACATTACTGACCACACCATTGCTGACCACACCATTAGTGACCACACTAATACTGACCATTACTGACCACACCATTACTGGCCATTACTGACCACACCATTACTCTCCATTACTGACCACACCATTGTTGGCCATTACTGACCACACTATTACTGACCATTACAGACCACACCATTACAGAGCATTACTGATCACACTGGTACTGACCACACCATTATTGACCACACCATTACTGACCATTATTGACCACACCATTACTGACCACACCATTAATGACCACACCATTACTGACCATACCATTATTGACCACACTAATACTGACCACACCATTAATGACCACACCATTACTGACCATACCATTATAGACCACACCATTACTGACTACACCATTAATGACCACACCATTGCTGACAACACCATTAATGACGATTACTAATCACACTATTACTGACCACACCATTACTGATCACACCATTACAGACCATTACTGATCACACTAATACTGACCACACCATTACAGATCATTACTGACCACACCATTACTGACCACACCATTACTGACCACACTATTACTGACCACACCACTACTGACCACACCATTACTGAACACACCATTGCAACCACACCATTACTGACCACACCACTACTGACCACACCACTACTGACCACACCATTACTGACCACACCATTACTGACCACACCATTACTGACTACATTACTGACCACACCACTACTGACCACACCATTACTGACCACACAATTACTGACCACACCGTTACTGACCACACCATTAATGACCACACCACTACTGACCACACCACTACTGACCACACCATTACTGACCACACCATTACTGACCACACCATTACTGACCACACCATTACTGACCACACCACTACTGACCACACTACTACTGACCATACTATTACTGACCACACCATTACTGACCAAACCAGAAACTAGACGCCTCCGCTGTGAGATAACTAGTGGGAAAATGCAAGTAATGTTATCTAACAAGTGACCAAAACAAATTAAGAGTGCGACACGTGGTAGCAACACTGGCCGTCCATACTGCCCCTCCGGGCCTGTCTCAAGTTGGTAAACACCCACGGTCAACACCCACGGCCAACACCCACGGTCAACCCCCCCACCGGTCAACACCCCACCTTGTAAGACCTGGTAAGACCATCACCACTGAACAGAAGTGTTCAAAAAATGGCTTTGATAAAAACGTGCATAGAATGCAACATGAAGGTAGATTACCAACAGAGCTTTCAGTGCCAACTCTGTTCAGCAGCCATACACAAAAAATGTGCCAACATGACTAACAATTCAAGGAGAAATGGTCCCAGTGACCACTCTGTGTACTGGCTCTGCAAAAAGGATGATGTAACTCTTTTGAAGTTGATGGAAATCCTGGATAAAACTCCCGCCGAAAACAGAGAATTACTAATTATTGCCTGCATAGCAATTTCTAATGTCTTCAAACAAACTGTACATGACACCAAGGTACAACCAGCTGTGGCACAGAACTCGGTGGCAGCGGCGCCTGAGCAGGACGCGGAGTCGGGGCTGCCTGAGCAGGGCGCGGAGTCGGGGATGCCTGAGCAGGGCGCGAAGTAGGGGACGCCTGAGCGGAGCGCGGAGTCGAGGACGCCTGAGCAGGGCGCGGAGTCGGGGACGCCTGAGCGGAGCGCGGTGTCACAGGCCCCGGAGCAGAGCGCGGTGTCACAGGCACCGGAGCAGAGCACAGTGTCGGGGACGCCACAGCAGAGTGCGGTCCCTGGCAAAGGGAAACAAACAAAACAAGGCCCCAAAATCTGTTGGTATTACAAATGGGCTACCTGTAAGCATGGGGAATCGGGAAGAACAAATGGAACATGTAAATACGATCACCCTAGAAAGTGCAGAAATCTCCTCAATACAGGTAAATGTACCAAAAGCTGTGAATTCTTTCACCCAGAAATTTGCAAGAACTCTTTGGACAGGAAAGAGTGCTTCAATGCTGAATGTCCACCTTTTCATATAAGAGGTACCAGGCGAATAAAACCGACAGACTACCACTATGAAAACAGCCACTACTCCATCGACCGGGATAATTTTTTAGCAAGAGGAGGAGAAGAATGGCTAAAAATGACCAGTCTCTACCACCAACTCGGTCAAATGCTAGAGAGGACGCAAACACAGTGGCCTCCTTACCAGAGCCTCTGATATTAACACCAAGTAAAGCATCCAGCACTTCCACTAACACGATAACATCATTTATATTTGCCAACATCCAGGGTATAAAAACACGCAAATCCAACAAACTTCACTTTATAGATGGCCTCCTTCATGAGGCAAATGCAGTGTTTGCAGCCCTAACGGAAACTCACACAAAGGACTACCTTGATGGTGAAATATGGATCTCAGAGTACAATCTCTTCAGATGTGATAGGAAACACCGGCTTCAGGGTGGGGTCAGCCTCTACATCAAAGACACACTCATCTGTACTAAGCTGCTAAACACCTCAAATGATATGGTGGAAGTGCTGATAGTCAAAATAGATATCCTAAATATAGTTGTTGTCCTTGTATATAAGTCACCGGAGGCAAACCCTCAGCAGTTTAAGGACCAACTAATGAAAATAGAACACTGCTTGGAAAACCTCACAAATCCAGCTTCGAACATCATCCTGCTTGGGGACTTCAACCTACGGCACCTGAAATGAAAGCACCTGGCTAATACAGTAATATCAGAAAGAATACCAGGAAGTATCCTAAATGAACAGGCACATGCAAATGACCTGCTACGGATGTGCGATAGGTTTGCCTTAAACCAGCAAATAGTAGAACTAACTAGGAAGGAGAACACGCTGGACCTCATTTTCACTAATAATGATGAGTTGATCGGGAACATAATGATTACAAATACCTGTTACTCAGATCACAACTTAATTGAAGTTCTGACAACCATGGGGAATGGACCTTCAAAACCAGTCCAGATTCCCGGTGGAGGAGATTTCAGCAAATTCAACTTCAATAATAAACAGATAAACTGGGAGCAAATAAACCAGGATTTCAAAGAAATAAACTGGGAAGAACAGCTAGAAAATGCAAACCTGAACCAGTGCCTGGAAAAAATAAGCTCAGTAGCACTAGAAATATGTTCAAACTGCATACCTCTAAGAAAAAAGAGAAAGAGATGCAGATTGGAACGGGAACGTCGTTCCCTATATAGGCGAAGAAAACAAATCGCGGAACAACTTGAGAGTCGCACCCTATCTCAAGAACGGAGAAGAAGGTTAGGTAGAGAAATAGAAACAATTGAACTCAAGCTACAAGAATCATAGAAAACCCAGGAGAGGCAAAGAGAGGAAAAGGCCATCAGTGAAATAGAGAGAAGTCCGAAATATTTGTTCTCCTATGCAAAATCAAGATCAAAAACCACATCTAGTATCGGGCCCCTGCGAAAGGGAGATGGAACTTTCACCGATGACAACAAAGAAATGAGCGAGTTACTGAGGAAGCAGTACGACTCTGTTTTCAGCGAGCCATTAAATGCACTAAAGATTGATAACCCAAATGAATTTTTCATGGATATGATACCAACATCAAATCATATATCAGACGTCGCCCTATCCCCACTAGATTTTGAAGAAGCCATAAACAGTATGCCTATGCACTCTGCATCAGGCCCGGATTCTTGGAACTCCATATTCATCAAGAACTGTAAAAAACCACTATCGCAGGCCCTTCACATTCTGTGGAGACAAAGCCTAGATACTGGCGTTATCCCTTACATACTAAAAACAGCAGAGATAGCACCACTCCATAAAGGAGGAAATAAGGCAGAGGCAAAAAATTACAGACCGATAACACTAACATCGCACATCATAAAAAATTATTGAGAGAGTGCTAAGAAGTAAGATCACAAAATACATGGAATCACAGCATCTCCATAACTCCGGACAACATGGTTTCAGAACAGGGCGCTCTTGCCTGTCGCAGTTGGTGGACCACTATGATATGGCATTAGATGCTATGGAAGACAAACAAAACGCTGATGTAATTTACACAGATTTCGCAAAAGCTTTTGATAAATGTGACCATGGTGTTATTGCACATAAAATGCGTTCAAAAGGAATTACCGGGAAAAAAAGGCAGATGGATCTACAATTTCCTGACTAACAGAACCCAATGTGTAATAGTCAACAAAATAAAATCCAGCCCATCAACCGTGAAGAGCTCAGTCCCCCAGGGTACTGTGCTTGCTCCAGTACTCTTTCTAATCCTCATATCGGACATAGACAAGAACACAACCTATAGCACTGTGTCATCCTTTGCAGATGACACTAGGATTTTCATGAGAGTTGGCAACATAGAGGACACGGCAAACCTCCAATCAGATGTAGATCAGGTCTTTCTATGGGCTACAGAAAATAATATGGTGTTTAATGAGGATAAGTTCCAGCTCATGCGCTACGGAAAAATTGAAAATATAAAAACGGAAACCACGTACAAAACTCAGGCAAATCATAACATAGAACGAAAAGGCAATGTAAAGGATCTGGGTGTACTCATGTCGGAAGACCTTACCTTTAAAGAACACAATAAAGTAGCCGTCACAACTGCAAGAAAAGTGACAGGTTGGATAACAAGAACTTTTCACACTAGAGATGCTATACCGATGATGATACTTTTCAAAACGCTTGTGCTCTCTAGAGTGGAGTACTGCTGCACAATGACAGGCCCCTTTCAAAGCTGGAGAAATTGCTGACCTGGAGAGCGTGCAGAGATCCTTTACTGCTAGAATCCACTCAGTAAAACATCTAAATTACTGGGACCGACTAAAGAGCCTAAATCTGTACTCCCTTGAGCGCAGGCGGGAGAGATACATAATAATTTACACGTATAAAATAATCGAGGGGCTGGTCCCAAACCTGCACACAGAAATAACATCACATGAGACCAGGAGGCATGGCAGGATGTGCAGAATACCCCCGTTGAAAAGCAGAGGTGCAACAGGTACTCTGAGAGAGAACTCTATCAACATCAGAGGCCCGAGACTGTTCAACACGCTTCCACTACACATAAGGGGCATAATTGGCCGACCCCTCACAGTGTTCAAGAGAGAACTGGATAAGCACCTCCAAAGGATACCTGATCAACCAGGCTGTGACTCATACGTCAGGCTGCGAGCAGCCGCGTCTAACAGCCTGGTTGATCAGTCCAGCAACCAGGAGGCCTGGTCGACGACCGGGCCGCGGGGACACTAAGCCCCGTAAGCACCTCAAGGTAACCATTACTGACCACACCACTACTGCCCACACCATTACTGACTAAACCATTACTGACCATACCACTACTGACCACACCATTACTGACCACACCATTACTGACCACACCACTACATTACTGACCACACCATTACTGACCACACCATTACTGACCACACCACTACTGACCACACAACTATTGACCACACCACTACTGACCACACCATTACTGACCACACCATCACTGACCACACCACTACTCACCACACTATTAGTGATCACACTATTACTGACCACACCATTACTGACCACACCACTACTGACCACACCACTACTGACCACACCACTACTGACCACACCATTACTGACCACACCATTACTGACCATACCATTACTGACCACACCATTACTGACCACACCACTACTGACCACACCACTACTGACCACACCATTACTGACCTTACCATTACTGACCACACCACTACTGACCACACCATTACTGACCTCACCATTACTGACCACACCACTACTGACCACACCTAACGCCAGCCACCCGCGTATACACACACACATCCCACGACACTACTCCCTATGTCCAGAAATACACACAAATGTATAAGTTTTCCTGAGGAAGTATCTTGTATAAATGTGACCCTTAATACCTGAAATTTATATCATGTTTCAAAATATACAATGTAATACACTCTCTGTATTCTTCAGCTGGGGGAACACGTATATACATTAGCACCATGCTATCCCTGAGTTCTTCAACTAGGGTAAAACACAACTACAATGTGTTCAACAACTTGGGCACATGTATGTACAATATTTTTACAACTGGGGTACAGGTATATACAATGTAATACCAGCGTACATTCACAATGTTCTACAACTGAGGTACAGGTATATACAATGTAATACCAGTGTACAATCACAATGTTCTACAACTGGGGTACAGGTATATACAATGTTTTACCAGCGTACAATCTCTATGTTTTACACCTGAGGTACAGGTATAATGACCATAAACTTAGACAATATATGAACTGTAACTTCATCTCTCTGATATAATAAACGAAGGCTGGTCTCAACTGTCTCTTCATAACCCTTATTCATTGATCTTGTTAAGACATCCAGTCTTGTACAGTGTTTGTTGTTGTTGTTGTACACGCGCTCGTGTCTGGATGCGTGCGTTTGAGTGTGTGTGTGTGAGAGAGAGAGTGAGAGTGTGTGTGTGTGAGAGAGTGTGTGTGAGTGGGTGTTTGTGTGTGTGTGTATTCACCTAGTTATGTTTGTGGGGGTTGAACTCTGCTCTTCGGGTAGCCTCTCAACTGTCAATCAATCAACTGTTACTAACTACTATTTGTTTTCTCCACACACACACACACACACAATCACTTGTTGATTGACAGTTGTTCGGCGGGACCAAAGAGCCAAGGTTCAACCCCCGAAAGCACAAATAGGTGAGTACACACACACACACACACACACACACACAGGAAGCAGCCCGTAACAGCTGTTCAACTCCCAGGTACCTATTTACTACCAGGTAACAGGGGCATCAGGAGGAAAGAAACTCAGGATTTTTGTTTCTCGCCGGCGCCGGGAATCGAACCCCGGTTTTCAGGATTACGTGTCCAGCGCACTGTCCACTCAACTATCACACACCAGTGTGTATGTGTGTGTGTGTGTGTGTGTACGTCAACCGTGAACAGTCTCATGCTGGAAGTACCTTTCTCAAGAACATCACTCCATCAGCGATCATTCACTCACAGACTGACTCGCATCTGGAACGTGTTCGCTCAACAGGTTAATACATGGGAGATCAGGTCAACTGGTCACATGAAGGCTCTGGCACATAGTTGGCTACAGGCTTATCCTGTTCCTTATATGATTGTCACCTAATGTTGCTAATAAATAAAGTCTATTCCTACTGATGCATATAACAGACTCATGAAATAAATGGGCTTATAGGAGTAGGTTTCAACTGATCTGAGTTAGGATCACAGCTCTTGCTTGCAGTTTAACCAGATTCCTTATATGATAGCTCCTTTATGATAGTTCCCTACGTGATAGTTTCAAAGTATATGCTCATGAAATAAATGAGTTTCTAGTCCTGGCTTTGTTGGAGTTGGCTCTTCTCTTTCACAGTATATACTCAAATGTTCTAAACGTTCTAACAAACGTAAAATAACATAAACCTACCCTTCATTTTCTCTTTCTGTTTTTTTCTCTTGTTTTCTCTTACGTTCCCTTTCTTTCTTTCTTTCTATTATTACCCCCCTTTATTACACCTTACCTTCCATACCTTTTGCCTTGCTCGTATCTTCCTTTAAGATTTCCGTCTCCTCACTTCTCTCTTGCCTACTCAGTGCTCTTGCCTCCCTCGTCTCATCACAATCGACTTGATAATGGTCCAGGGCGGACTGAAACGTCGTCGTCTCTTCAATTTCCCGTGTGGGGTTTGGAAAACATTTTTCAGTCACGTTACTGTGACTCTTCATCTTCATTTGTAATTAGAAACAATGCAGACGACTTTATGGTCATCATCAAGGGCAAAGGCGCCAGGAAACATGCACAAAAGTGCCTAAACATCATCAGCAGGGAAGCGGAATGCATAGCAGTTAAAATAAACAGCAATAAAGCAAAGCAATGGCCGTTAAAATGAGAACTCAAGACATCAGACTCGCAATGCAAGAACACGAAATTGAATGGGTTACCTGTTTTCAATACCTTGGAGTCATAATAGACAGCCAGTTGAAATTCACTGAAGAAATTGAATATCTTCGGCAACGTTGTAAAGCCAGAAACTCAACTTTGTGTTCCCTGACAAGTCTTAGAGATGGTGCGTCTCTACCAGTACTCAAAATGTACTACGTTCAAGCAGTTAGGTCACTCATTGTGTTTGCTGCTCCTGCTTTTACATCCCTCAGTGATAACCAACGGGACAAACTGGAAGTGTCTCAAAATGATGCCCTCAGAATAATGCTGGGAGCCCCTATATGGACGCGTCGAGAGAATCGGAGAATGAAAGCCAACTTACCAACCTTAGAAAACAGGATCAAACAAAGGATAGCCACCATAACAGCATAACTTGTTGGAACCACCCCCCAGACTGTTACTCAAAGATAGCATACACAGATTGCTTCACAGAAACCTTCAATATAGAACAAGTACATGGACGGATAATTTGGTCAAGATTCTAAAGAAAGTGGACTTGAAACGGATCATTAAAAACAATGGAGAAGATAGACCATATCAACACTTTCGGCAGCCTCCTCCATGGGAAGAATAGAGACTAAAGATACTCATTGAAGGATTACCCGTTAAAAAATCAGCATGTGACTCGCAGAGGCTTAAAGCAGTCATAGAACAACAAATGGAAACCATCTCAAGACAGACAACCACTCACATCTTCACATAAGGATCAGTTGGTAAAGAAAGAGGTTCTGCTGGGGGCAGCAGTTTACACTAACAACCACGAAGCTCATTGGAGCATGAATAGTGGGTGCTCAACATTGTAAACAGATTTATATGTCCTGAAGGAGGCCATAAATTATGCAATTGAGAATAATTTACATAAGGTCATCATTCATAACGACTCAAAATTTTCGCCCCAGGCTTTGTTAACCAGCTAGCACAGATATAATATAAAACTCATCACAGAAATCCTACATATAGGAAAAGAAGCAAACACTCTTGGGCTGTCCATCACTCTAAATTGGATTTCAAGTCACACTGGCATAGATGGTAATGAAAATGCAGACTCAGTAGCAAAAACGTCCACTGCTCTTCCTGTTGTACAGGGTAAATTACCTCCAAACTATTCCCAGATTAAAGAGCAAATCAAGAAGAAAATACTCCCAACTATCAAAAGTCGCCACAGAGCCATTTAGAAAACGTGCACATTTCAAATACAGGAGGGAAGCAGCCATCTGCTTCTGATCCCACAAAACGATTACGCAATCTTAAGAAAAAGTTACGTGATATTGAAAAGTTGGAAAAACAGATTGCTAGTGGAGAACTTAAGAATCCAGAACCTGAACAACTAGAGAAGGTGAAAAAGAAAGATGAGGTAATACAGCAAATTGATGACTTAGAGGATGAACTTGGTGACTCACATTAGTGAAACATAAAACCTAGATTTGCAGACATGAACAGTAATTAATTACCACTAAAAATTATTGCAGTACTGACATAAGTGGGATACTTGGTAATAGGGGATAAAAAAAAGCTCATCACCTGATTTTTAAACTACTCAAAACACAAAATGGGAAAGTAGCTAGTGTTAGTAAATGATGTTGTTTTATCTCATTAACCCCATAGCTGCGTGTTTTGATGGGTCAGTTACCATATAACAAAGCATTCTTCATTAAGACACAATTTCACCACACTACGCAAAATATTTTCTCTTATTATTTGTCCATTTTTACCATGATGGGTACTGTATATACTCATAAGTAAATTTTATTACATTAGAAAACAGTACTATCATGACATGAATTCCGTTATTCAAAATTATATCACTAGTACAGTGTGACACAATTAATTGTTTGAGTTAGGAGAGACATAACTAATGCTCAAGCTAAGCTTTTTCCCATGGAACATTGGAGTTCTGCTTTATAATTGACAATACTTGTCTAAAAATGTTCATACATTACTGAAATCAGCAGAGGCAGCTAGGGGGTTAATTTTTTCCGTGTTTGAAAGTTACTTTTTGTGCATTTAAGAAGATTAAACTAAAGAGCAAGGTTGTTTTGATAGGTGTGGCTGAGCAAGTGTAGCATGTTAATTAGTATGGCAGTGATGTAACCATATGCAAAAGATAGCATAATATTTCTATTAAAGTGAATCTGTATCACTTACTTTTTATAGGAAAGTCCAATAGTCTTTTAGCAAGTGGTCAAGAAGTTCATTTTGGAGCTTAGTATTCAAAGAAGAGTCGGACAATATATAGACATCACATACTTTGTATGGTGAAGGGTGCAATTATAATGAAGACTTTTTTCTGCAAATGTCATATTGAGTTCACCTTCTGACAAATGCAGTTTGTTAGGCTTTAGACGGATTCTTTGTGTCTACCATTCTCTGTTGTTTAAAATATGTTGAAAATTGAAGTCGGCATTTTTTTCTTAAACCCTTTACTATTTTTAATGAAATGGTTACCGGGCATTATTAAAATTCCAACCCATCCTCCTGTTTAGATTATAAGTTTTGTAACTATGTGGACTATGTGGACAGTGAAATAGGTACCTGGGTGTTAGTCAGCTGTCACAGGCTGCTTCCTGGGGGTGGAGGCCTGGTCGAGGACCGGGCCGCGGGGACACTAAAAGCCCCGAAATCATCTCAAGATAACCTCAAGAGAGCCAAAGTAGCAGAATGAAGAGCTAGTGCAATGTTGTACGATCAAGCCACTGGGTACTCTGCTTTAAGCCTGGCAAAAAGATATCCAGAGACATTGCAGTAACCATACACAGACTCAGACTTGGTTTCAAGTTCTGTTAGGAGGCAATAAACCCAATCGTTAAAGAGTGTCGTCTCTGTGGAACAGATGCAGAGGCGCCACTATTGCATTACTTACTGGAATGTGAAGCAACTAAAGCCCTGTGCATCAAACTCAACATTAATCCAACGACAGCAACTGCATTAGATGCAAATTCCACAGCGACTACAATGATTAGAAAACAGTTTAAGAATGGGTCACACTAGTGAACACTGTGCATCTATATCCGCCACCAAGATATGGTTATTAAAACAAGACTAAAACCAGTGCTCTAAAACAGAAGCGAAAAAGAAACGGGTGAAAGGGAGGAAACCCCACCTCCATTTAAAACTTTGACCCAAATATCACAGTAACAATGTTATCGTGAATAACCGAACGCAATTACGGGCTCACTATAAGTGCATCATGGACATTTCTTTCTGAGTAGTTAAATCTAAAACAACAACAACAACAACTTTGTAATCATTCGATCTCTGTCTTTGACAACGTTAACAAGGGTTAACAAAACACAATTCTTAGCATCAGGCCAAATAAAACTAAAAAGTTTTTTAAAACATAAAAGTAATGACGCTTGTTCCTGAATAGGTGACATATTGTTTAATCCTATTAATCCAGTTTGGACAGGTACGGTTCTTGCACTTCTTGTGGCGATTGTTAGTGACTGAGATAAGGTCGTATTGGAGTTTTACCCTGAATAAACAAGAAAAGAATTTTTGAATGATGATATCTGGCCCCTCCCACTGTGGCAGGAGGTTCTTACACTGCCCTTTCACCTGCTCCGTATCTAGCAGGTAGGAAAACTCCCCTTTCTCATAGGCCTGTAGCCGTGCCCGCAGGTCATAATTTTTTTCATCCATTCCTGGTTGGTTGAGAGGGATTTCCTAGATAATCTATGTACCTTCTCGTTTTCCCTCTGCAAATTCGCTAAATATGATATAGCATCTGGTTGAAGCTGCACCACACGGGGATACATTAAATCTGTAGGCAGGTCAGTTTCACGACCGAGCATTAATTTATTCGGAGTGAATCCAGTCTGCTATTCACACTGAATCTGATAGCGCCTGCTATATGCTGAACTGAGGTATCCCATCTGTCATATTGTGAACAAGCATAGCACAGCAGCGTAACCATGAGTCTTTTATTATATCTTTCTGCCTGGTCATTTGCTGCAGGTCTATTGACACTTGTACGGGCATTATGTAAACAGGTCACGTTCGAAATTCCCACCCTGGTCAGCGAAGATTTCAAATGGATACCCAAAATGGGTGAAGAATCCATCGAGAGCTGCACTAGCAGTGTCCTTTGCAGTCTAGAACGGCAATGGCACACACTCAATCCATTTAGTAAATTGATCCACCATCACCAATAGATATTCGTTACATCTGAGTCTTGGGCAATGATCCCAAAATATCCAAGTGCACCTTTTTCATTGGTGCACCAGCATGGAACTTAAGCAGCTCATGCCTGCTGGTCTTAGATGATTTTTTGTTTACATTATAGTGGTGGCATGATGCCTCATTGTTAGCAACCTCGGTTGATAACCCATAACAAAAGTTCTTTGATTTAACCCACTCCATCGTGCGGTTCCAGCCCTGATGGCCCATATCTGGTATATCTTGGTATAAGCTTAGCACCTCCTGTCTCAGATTGGTAGGAATATTTAACATTTTCTGAGCGGCTCCATCCCGATGTACTTTGTGCTACCACCAAAAGCTATTTTCCAAGAAAAAAAGCCTTCTTATTTAACCAGTAATATATCATGGCAGGGCTAGCCCCAAACATATCACCTTCTGAGGGTTGCTGACCTCCTACCCATGACTTTACCGTGCTCATACCAAATTCAGTCTTCGATTTAAATAGCCAGCTGTGTTCTCCTTTGTACTTATTTGCTGGAGATATATATTCAGCTAACAAATTTAAATTTCTAGTAGCATTGCTTGTCAGCAGGCATATGATTCTTCAGGTTTAAGACTGTACCTGTGAGTAACTTGCCTCCTGCTGACTTTAACAGGTTCATTCCCTATTGTTTAATGTGTGTGTCCAGTTATGAACTGGTAGTAATAGTCTGCACCTACAAGTATTCCTACATCTATGAGGTGATCAGACGTTATTTTGTTATCAGCCAACTTGATTCACTTTTCTTGTAGGAATTTGTCTGTTTTCCCTAGACCACGAACATTTAGGTCAAATGGGATTTGGTCGAACACTATGGCCACTACAGGTCGGGCATAACCGCCTAGGCGTAATAGTGGTTGGGCCACTGTGTAGGCTTGGGGTCCTCTGTTTGTCAGGAACCCTGATAGATTTAATTTGACCTGTGTTACAGGTTTTAGTTTAAGTTCAACTGCCACTTTCTGCGAGACAAATGTTTTTTGGGACTCTTGATCAAATAACCCACGTATGATGACCTTAGTCTTTTTGCTCCTGATGAAAAGTTAGCCAGTGGGCAAAGTTGCATTATCTCTATATGTTGTCTCTAGGACACTAATTGTCTTGCACCTTGCAGCACTGTAATGTGGTGGGATTCCTGTCTCTCACCTTGGGGGTTTGAATATTTAAATTTGTTATTCTTGCATATTGACAGCTTGATTGGTAATTTAAACAAGATTAATAGACACCATACAGCAGATTGACAGTACATATAAGAAGACAGCAATGATCGCAATGATAAAGATGTTCAGATTGGGTACATAAAGTTTGGGAGATTGGGTAGCAATAGATACACTGCAGTTTTAAATCAAAAGGTAAAAAACTATGAAGATGAAATTAGGTACTTTTTAGTATTGTTTTTGAATGATGCAAAAGTTGGACAGCTTTTCAATTCAATAGGGAGTGAGTTCCATAGACTGGGTCCCTTTATTTGCATAGAGTGTTTACACAAATTAAGTTTGACTTTGGGGATATCAAAGAGATATTTATTTCTGGTGTGGTGATAATGGGTCCTATTACATCTGTCCAGGGAGAGTTTCAGAGCAGGATTTGCATTTAAGAACAGGGTTTTGTAAATGTTGTTGTCACAGGAGAATTTGTGGAGTGAGATTATGTTTAGCATGTTTAGGGAATCAAAGAAGGGTGCTGAGTGTTGTCTGAAAGCAGAATTTGTTATTATTCTGATAGCAGATTTTTGCTGGGTAATGATGGACTTGAGGTGGTTTGCAGTGGTTGAACCCCATGCACAGATACCATAATTAAGATAGGGATAGATTAGTGCATAATATAGAGAGATGAGAGCAGAGTTAGGTACATAATATCTGATTTTGGAGAGTATAGTGAGTAACCTATACGAGCCTATATAACCTATAGGATAGCCTATATAACCCTATATATAGCCTATATAACCTATATAACCTATAGGAGCCAGTCGGCCGAGCGGACAGCACGCGGGACTTGTGATCCTGTGGTCCTGGGTTCAATCCCAGGCGCTGGCGAGAAACAATGGGCAGAGTTTCTTTCACCCTATGCCCCTGTTACCTAGCAGTAAAATAGGTACCTGGGTGTTAGTCAGCTGTCACGGGCTGCTTCCTGGGGGTGTAGGCCTGGTCAAGGACCGGGCCGCGGGGACACTAAAAGCCCTGAAATCATCTCAAGATAACCTCAAGATAACCTATCAACGGTATAGGTTAAGTAATAATTGTAATTAAGAAGCAATAAGATGCTTATCTTGACATACTAAGATGGTTAGGTGAGGTCGGTGTTTTGTAAGAAGTTTTTCAAGGTAAACTAAAACATTCACAATCAATTAGTATGTCACATATGCACTTATTAAATAAGCCAATATTGACAGTAAGCAAGTGCGAGAACGGGTTGTTTGTTGATGATGCAAAAATTATGAGAAGGATTAAAACCGAGGATGATAGTAGGTGGCAACAAGATGACCTCGATAGACAGAATGAATGGTCCAACAAATAGCTACAAAATTCAACCTGAGAAAATGTAAGGTAAGGAATCTAGGCAGTGGAAACAGGAGGCCAGGCAGAGGATACAAAATAGGAGATATAATCCTTCATGAAACGGACAAAGAGAATGATTTAGGAGTTGATATCGCACTAAACCTGTCTCCTGAAGCCCACATCAAAAATATAACATATGCGGCGCAAGCAAGGTTGGCTAACATCATAACTGCTTTCAGAAACCTGGGCAAGGAATAAATCATATACGATTGAATAATTAATAAAGGTGATTAGACAGACAAGTATACGTTATTAAATATCTAGAACAGGTTGATTGGATTAATAAAAATTGACTAAACAAATAAATATAATGTGATAAAAAGTTAAATTATTTAACTTGCTAGAATTTATAAATGAAACTTGATTGAATATCTAAAATTTGATGAAATAGATGAAAAATAGTTTCAGATTAATACTGAAGTATAACCTGGGTAAAGAATTAAAAAAAGGAAGCTCAAGGTGAAGCTCATCAGAGTTCGAACTGGTGACCGTGTGAACACCGGATCCGACCTCCGGATCTGACCACGATGCTTCCTGCTTAATGAAGAACTCATCATTAATACATTCATCTACTTCATCATACATCATCATGTGATATATTAGACATGATGAGAGAAAATCAGTAGTGGAAAAATAATTCTCTGAGGAAGCGAGGTTAGGTAACGTAAGGTAATAATGAGGTGAAAGTTCTGCACTAATTTGATTATATAACACTTGTTAAGGATATTGGGATATATATAAGGACGGACTGAAGGAGCGGTGTCCAACCACTTGGACCATCGGGGATCGAACGTCGACCCTGCAAGAAGCACTATGAACGAAAATCTACTTGCACACAAACAAAAAATATTCGGACATAACACGAATACATTCACACATGTTAAAATTTCGCAACAGCAACGAAATAGCGTGTTGTGAGCGTTGTATTATTCCTATATTACAACGTTGCAAAAATCACAACATATTAATACTGTGTTGCAGCGTTCACCACACTTTATTTTTGCGCTGAATTATTCACAACACTTTTGTTATGTGGTGCAAAACTCACAAAAGGTTAGTCCTGAGTTGCAGCACGCACAACGGGTTATTTGTGGGGTGTAACTCTCACAATTCGATAATCCTGTATTGCAATGATGTAACACAACACTCCCAATCTATAATTCATGCATGCAACACTTACAGAACGTCATTTCTGTGTTGTATTACTCCCAAAATGACATTTATGTGTTCTAACACTCATAGCACACTATTCCTGTGTTGCATCGCTGTATCACTCACATGTTATTGCTGTGTATCAACACTCATAAGACGTTAGCAATGTGATGTAACACTCAACTCGTTTTCCCATCAAGCTTTAAACGTTGAATTCTTGCACGATTTAAACTGTTCATTACTAATATATAAATTAAAAATGATAAGAGCTTGAAAAGATCAATAAAATGTGATGGAAAACTAAGTATAAATAAATAAAAAGAAAGTAATTATATAAGCAAATAAAACGGAAAAGAATAAATAAATTATATGCAAATGAATAGTTAATAAAGATGATTAAGTGTATAAATACTTGTGATTAAGTATCTAAAAAACGTGAATGTATTAATAAGTACATGATGAATTAAGAAATAATTTAAACGTGATAAATAGACATGTAAAATATGCTGGAATAGATCAATAAATTATAGTATTATTTGGGCAATCAATGAAAAAAAGAAGAATTTGTAGAACATAAGTCGAACCGGAGACCGCGTGAACACCGGATCCGACCTCCCTGTCTGGCCACGACTCTTCCTGCTTAATGAAGAACTCAACAGTCATACATTCATCCACTTCACCATACATCTTCAACTGACAATTGAGTCCTGTGAAGGAGAAAGTCGGGAAGGAAAATGACTCTTTATGAGAAGAGGATGTAAGGTTAGGTATGGAAATGATGAGGTGAAAGCACCAGGCCTGTATGAATATATTAAACTTGGAAAGGACATTAGGCTGGGCTGGGATGTGAGGATGGATTGAAGGAAAGGTGCTCATCTACTTGGACCATCGGGAATCGAACACCGACCCTGCAAGAAGCACAAGATAAGAGTGGAAAAATGGTGCCGTATCACTTGGACCTTTGAGGATCGAACAGAAAAATATATTATATAGACATCATAGATCTCAAAAAAATAAATGGATCGAACATTACGAAGTTATTTTCTCCAATTTCTTAAGGGATATCTGGGAGTTATTCTACTTAGTATTTATTTAACAAATAAATCATTTGTTTAAACAGGTTGTTTATGGTCATACATTAACAGGTTAAACACCCTAGTAAACAGTGGTTCATCTTGCTTAACGTTTAGGTATTATTGAGACCTAAAGCTGATTTGTACATTTTAACTTGTTTTAGTAATGAATGCAAGTCAGAGAAAAAATTGTATATGAAATGTATTTAAGGCTTAGATCGGATATTTTTTTTTTTATCTTAGGTTTAATATGTTTGCCCGAAGCTTAAATAAAAATGTCTTGAACTTATTTCTATATTGACGACTTCAGATAACTGAACACAAAGAAAATACATAACCTAGCCTCGAAATAAAACCTAGAAAATATAAAACTTACTTAAACTGATAAATAAAACGTGATTGGACACATACAATTGGATTAAATAAAAAAAAAATAGGATTAAAACTAAAGTATTTTGTAGCCAATATATGGAAAAAAGGAAACTATGACTTCGTTTAAGAGTTCGAACTGGTGACCGCGTGAACACCGGGTCCGACCTCCCAGTCTGACCACGATGCTTCCTGCTTAATGAACAACTCATCACTCATACATTTATTCACTTCATCATACATCATCAATTGAATTTTGAGGCATAAGAAGTAAAAATCAGGAAGGAAAAGAATCTCTTTAAGGAAACGAAGTAAGGTAATTATGATGTGAAATTTGTTGATCATTATGATTATATACCATTTGGAAGGATATTAAGCTCATCTGGGATATATAAGGACGAAATTGGGGGAATGGAAAGCTACCACTTAAACCATCAGGGATCGAACGTGGACTCTGCAAGAAGCGAGAGGACGGAGTGGAGTAACGGTGCCTAACCACTTGGACCATCGAGGATCGATCACAAACGTATTTTATAAGCAGCACAGATCTAATCAATTTAAGCAAACTGAAGTGTACTCAGTTGTTCTCGCCAGTTCTTTAAGGTAGATAATTTTGTTATTGAACTTGGTATTTATCTAATAAATTATTTTTTTCACAGGTTTATAGGCATAAGTGCTCACCTACATGTGCTCACCTAAATGTGCTCACTTAAATGTGTTACCCTAAATGTGTCCACCTTTATGTGCTCACCTGGATATTCTCACTAAGATGTTCTCACTCTAATAATCAATCTTTAATTTTTTTTAATTCTTATGCATTACTGACACCTTAAGGTGATGTACTGTTCATGTTTGTGTTATTAATGATTGCATAGTAGGGATCCCAATTAAATTATTAGAAAAAAAGGGTATCATCAGTATATTTGACGTGTAGATCATGTTAAGATTTGACTTTTAAATGGTCAAGATTGTTTAAAACCCAGAAAAAATGATCGATGTCACATGATAGTGTGTTTATACCAGCCTATCCTCCTGTTTTGGTAGAACTTACAGTAACGATGAATACGTTAGTGCATATTCCGACCTACAACCCAATTAGTAAGTTGAAATTGGTATTATTGAAATTGGACAAACCGGATTTTTTTTATTTAAGTTGCAAACACCAATTAAATTAACCTAATCGAACCTTCCTAGACCTAATACACGATATCTATATGAGGGCCTAATATAGTACTTATGTGTGCTATACTAGGCCTAGGAATATTAATTTTATTTTTTTGCCCCTTTTTTCGGAGTTTATAAAGTGAATAGTATAAATTTTTCTATGTAATTGCTAAGTACGTTAATCTTTGTACTATGGTGCACATTGTTACAAAAACAATCTCTAAACACGAGGATAGGTTGTTCAAATTTACGAGTTTCAAATTCTTGCACTAAACTTTGTCAATGATTTTCTTGAAGTTTAGTTTTCTTGAAGTTCTCCAATGAACACTTTAGTGGATAGATTCTCAATGGTATACAAATTACGCATTTCACTAAATTATGAAATATTATATCAATAGTTAAGGAAATTATTGTAATATTTTAGTTCTAGTTAAAGGATTATGGTAATATTAAAGTTATAGTTAAGGTAATTATGGTTAATTCCTTTCAATATATTAAGGCATTGTAGATATTTTTCATTATATTTTTTTACTGATGCTAGAGAGGAAGGAACACTATATGACAACCTTGCTGTAAATGTAGGTCCATATGTATAGAAAGTAAAATACACAGTCATAACACGAATGCGTACGTGTGTTGTTACGTATTTTAATACTGTGTTATGAGTGTTACATAACACGAAAGAAGTGTTGTGAGTTTTGAAACACAGCAATAACAAATTGTGTGTGTTGCAAATTTTAAATAACGTCTTGTGAGTGTTGCAAGACAGAAATAACATTTTGTAATTGTTCATGTGCAGAAAAAAGTGTTTTTGTTTTGCAACAGAAAAATAACGTATTGTGAGTGTTATAATCCACAATAATGTGTTGTGAGTACTGCAATACAGTAACAACATGCTGTATATATTGCAACGTTGCAACACGTTAATAACGTGTTGTGAATGTTGCACCGGTCAGGGGATAATTTATTGTAACACATAATTCCCGTGTCGCGAGTGAGTGTTGCAAAATATTTTTTCTGTATTGCAAAACTCACAATAATTTATTCCATTGAGTTGCAATGCTGACAACTCATTATTTATATTTTTCAACACTCACAATGTTATTACTATATTGCCAAACTCACAACTCGTTATTTCTGTTTTGTAAAAATATAATAATAATAATAAATAAAATAATTTATGAAAGTTTTTAGAATCAATATATAAAATGTGATTGAAAATATAAAATATGAATAAATTGATGACAAATATTATTGAATAAAAAATAAAGTATTTTGTTGCCAATATATGGAAATGCGAAGCTTTCAAGCAATGTATAGCTCGAACTGGTGACCGCGTGAACACCGGGTCCGACCTCCCAGTCTGACCACGACGCTTCCAGCTTAAGGAAGAACTTATCAGTCATCCAGTCATCCACTTCACTATACATCATCAATTGACATTTGAGGTATGAGAAGAAATAACATGAAGGTACTGAATCTCTGTGAGGAAACAAGGCAGGACTTACCCGCCTGTGCTGGACTGGATGAAGAAAATTGGGATACATTTTGGACTTCATTTAATGCACACATACATTCTAATGCCTCTATTGATAAGGTAACTGAATTTTCTTACCTTCAAAGTCTTGTCAAACAAGAGGCTAAGAAGGTAATAGTTAATTTATCTCTTGCAGATAATAACTATGATATAGCTATACAAAGGTTGGAAGTTAATTACTGCAACAAAGAATTAAGTGTAGCTAGTCTTTTTTATTAACTAGTGGATATAAGTCCACATAGTAATCGATCAGACTCTCTTCATAACTTTAGGATGGAAGTAGAGTCCCTTGTGAAAGTGTTAGGAACTAAGGTAAATGTATCAGCTTCAGAATGGTCATTAAAACTACTCCTTCAGAGGAAACTTCCTCGAAGCATCTTAGCAGAAATCTCCTCCCATTACAAGTCAGAGATCCTTTGTGTTGACCAGATTTTCGAGGGACTGATAATTACTGTCAACAGGCTAAAGGCTCACGATAAAGTTCAATCTGAACCTAAACAGCCTAATACTGAAAAATCAGTAGAGACAAAATTAACTTCAGTTAAGTCCAATAAATATAAATATAAATCAACTACTCCCACTTCAAGAGGGAAGAAGAGTAATGTAGGTGCTAACACTGTGAATCCCTCTGAAACATATACTATCTAGGACTACTACTACAGGAGAGAGAAAATGGTTGTTCTGTCACATAAAACACATAACCTTTAAATGTAGCACCTACCCAGATCTTAATTCAAGAATTACGTCGATGCACCAAATGCATGGGATCACATGATCCTAGCAATTGACCAGTTGTCCGGCATGTGTGCAACAAGTGCCATAAGGGTCAACATCAGTATACACTGTGTGGAGAACCCCGAACGAGGTCACAAACCCCTTAAGTGGAACCAAGTACCTCCACCACTGTGCAATATTGCAAAGTACATCAAGAAGTATATTTACTTGCTACCAAGTCAGATAGTATCACCACGTTACCTACAGCTCAGCTAAGGTTACAAAATTAAAAATCAAGGATCACCACCCGTGGTCTTTTTGACCAAGATTCCCAGAAAACATTTATTACACAACAACTTACTGATCAGTCGAAACTTAAAACCTTGAGAAAAGTGAAATTAAACATTTCAGGATTTTTGACTAACACCAGACATCGAGATTACAAGGTTGTGACAGTTTTGGTACGCCTAGGAGGCTATGCTAGCCCAGTACAGGCCATTGTTGTTGACAAAATCCCATCTGACGTATATGTTTATGGCCTAGGGAACACTGCCAAACTTCTCAAACGTAACGGGGTCAAGTTGGCTGATTACAAAATAAATTCTGACGGCCTCACTGATGTAGGTATACTTGTAGGGGCAGATTATTATTACAAATTTATTACTGGGTGCACCAAGCAACAAGGAATGAATTTGTTGCTTTCAGCTGGAGGCAATTTGCTTACTGGACCGGTGCTACCTGAGAAAATTTCTACATCAATGAATAGTCAACAAATCAACTCAATAATGGTTGCGTGACTAGGCTTGGAACAGTCACCACACCAGTTCAGAGACGTGGCCGAAGATTCCTCTGATCCCCTCATTTATAAATTATGGGACCTTGATACTTTAGGCATCGTCCCTGAGCAACCAAGACCAGACGACACTTGGACTTATCAACTATATCTTAACTCAGTTATTTATAGAGGTAATCAATACTGGGTTAAATTGCCACGGAAATTAAATCATCCACAGTTACCAGTAAATCACTTCTTGGCATTAAATTAATTAAAATCACAGGTAGCTAGATTGAACAAGCAGCCTGACAAATTGCAATTGTATCACAACTTGATACAACAACAACTTGACAGCAAGTTTATAGAAGTTGTTGAACATGATAAGTCTAAGGAAGGACATTACCTGTGTCACCACGCCATCTTGAAAGATTCCATTACTACACCCATTAGAATTGTATTTAACTGTAATGCCAAGGTGAAGATGAATAGTGTCTCACTCAACGATTGCCTACAAACTGGCCCAAGTCTATCTCAATGACTCAATGGTGTATTATTATGGTTTTGTTTAGGAACCTATGCCTATACGCCCGACATTAGTACGGCTTTCTTAAAAGTTGGTCTACAAGAAGAAGACTGCAATTTTACAAAGTTTCTCTCGCTAAAAGATCCTAATGATCTCAATAGTGAAATTATAACCTATAGATTTGCATCAGTCTTATTCGGAGCTACCTCTTCACCGTTTCTACTTCGAGCAACAATGGCATTTGAAGAAATCTGATAGTCCTCACCAGATTGAAATTAGCAATAATTTATACATTGACGATTTCCAGTGACAAGTCAAAATTAATTGAAATTGATCATGAGGCTAATCGCAAATTACTGGGAGCTAATATGCCTCTACAGTCGTGGGCTTCAAACGATAACCAGTTAAGTCAAATAATAGAAAATTAATTTCCAGGGTTCAAAGTACCTCACAGTTTAAAAGTTCTTGGCATGGAATGGAATACTTCTACTGATGAATTGAATATTAAATCAGTAGAAACTAATAATTCTCCCTTAACCATGAGAAAATTATTGTCATTTGTCAGTAAACCATTTGAGGTATTAGGATTATTTAGACCCATTTTAATTAAGAGCAAACTCCTCATGCAGGAGTGCTGGCAAACCAACATGGGTTGGGATGATCCATTGTCTGACGACTTGCAAGATAAATGGCAGCAGGTGACGGCGGATTTGAATATACTTAGTACCCTAAAATTCCCAAGTAATGCTTTAGGAGTAAGATAACCCACTAATTTGCACCTGTTTGCGATGCCTCAGGCAAAGCATATAGCACAGTAGCCTACTTAGTGAACACAAAGCAATCATTTTTACTTACTTGATTGGGGCCAGGGTGGCCCTAATCAAGAAAAGGTCATTACCCCAAATGGAACTAACAGCTTTGTTGGTAGGCGTTCGATTGGCTCATTACCTGACCAAGATATTCAATAATATTCACTTGGCTGAGATAGTAGTGTGGTCAGACAACGAGGCAATCTTACAATGGGTAAAGATCAATAAAAACAAAACTCCCTACGTCAGTAATCCAGTTAAGAAAGTTAAAGAATTGTCAGCTGAGTATAAATTGATACATGTCACTACCAAAGATAATCCAGCTGACTATCTCTCACGAGGATTAACTTTGAGGCAACTAGTTAAAACAGAGATGTGGTTTAAGGGACCCCAATGGTTAGTCAGGGGTCAGTGGCCCAAACAAAAGCCACAAATCATAGTGCCCAATATCACTGTCCGCAATGAGGAACCAGATCACCCTCGATCTTTACCTATTGATCCTAAACACTATTCTAGTTTAAGAAAATTACTAGGGATTACCCAAGCAGTGTTTGGTTTTCTTAACAAGATAGGAATCAAATAATATTTCCCTAGTACAATCAAATATTGGATCAAGCAAGCTCAGATGGAGACCTATGGGAGAAACTAAGACCATCTCCCTGATAAACTAGTAAGGTCTTTAGGCACATGGATTGACTCTGACAATCATAACATTTTAAGATGTGGAGGACGTCTGCAACATGTAGAAGTTGATTTGGAAGCAAAGAATCCGATGCTTCTTCCTCGTCATCACATCATTAGCAAACTCATAGTATTTCATTGTCAAGAATATGACACATTACATAGGGGAGTGTTAGACACTCTCACTGGTTTAAGGCAGAAGTTTTGGCTTCCTCAAGGTCGTCAAACTGTCAAATCTGTCATTAAATCTCGTTGATCTGCCGGAGGTATGACGCTAGGGTGTGCCCTTACCCAGGACCTCCACCATTACCTTAAAAACGAGTCATACATCTTCGTCCCTTTGAGACCACTGGGGTAGGTTACACAGGAGCCCTCATTTTAACAGGAACTCCGGACAAGATTCCGGTGAAAGCCTATATATGCCTCTTCATGTATGCATCTACAAGAGGTGTACATTTAGAAACAACCTCTGACATGAGTGCAGAAGCCCTCCTAAAATACTTTTGTAGGTTTGCAGCACGTCAATTCTGCCCCAAATTGATGATCGCGGATAATGGATTCAATTTTATGGCAGGAGAAGCCTGCTTAAGGGAAATATGGAATCATCCAGAGGTGCGTGCAGTCTTAAAACAAATACATTGCCACTGGAAATTTATACCTCCTAGAGCACGGTGGCAAGGAGGATTCTACGAACGAATGGTAGGCACTGTGAAACGATGTTTAAGAAAGGCCCTACATCGACAGAAAATTACCCTTACCGAGATTCAAACCATGTCACGGAAATAGAGGCACAAGTCGACAACAGACCCCTAACCTATCTTTCAGATGATTCCTCCCAGAGAGAACCATTGAGGTCCCCTCATCTGATACATGGCAGCCTTCCTAGTCCTCTGATATCTTCAGAAGATGAGGGTCCGGAAGACCCCTCATGTGTCGGAAGGAGCGACTTGGTGGAAAATATTAAACGTCTCTCTATAGTGCGCAGGTGGAATGAAGTGTGGACTCGTGAGAATCTAACTGCTCTGAGAGAATTCCATTATTATAGGGGCTGTAAGCCCCTATAATAAAGTCAATTTAAAACCAGGTGATCTTGTCTTAGTTGAAAGTGACGGACCCAGATCACCAAGAAATATTGAGAATACCTAAGACCCAGTGTTGAGACACGACCACCCTAAAAACTTTCTAGAAATTAGTTCCTCTGGAATTAGCAGAACATGAATGTTCTTCTGATGTAAATTTACCCCAGTTTCCAGAAGACAGTAACTCTACAAACACTAGCAATCGTCCATCTAGGATGGCAGCGCAACAATGTAAATTAAAACAAACAGTATTTTGATTCTGCATAACTGCAGATGATAGCCATCTGATGTTGAAAAGATTTCATGAGTCTACAGGAATAATTCAGTGACTAATTAACTTAACTATTACAAGTCATTGCGACACAAATCATTGATTTGCTGTAGATTTTGGAGATATCTTCATTTTAGATGACTTAATGTTTAATATCTCAAGTTTTCGAATGATGTTTCCATGATGACAGTTTAATGACTTAGTTTCATACCTGTTTCACAGATACGGGACATCTGTCATGTATGTGCTAACGTACTAACTTACTAATTTATGTGGTTATCTTGAGATGATTTCGGGGCTTTAGTGTCCCCGCGGCCCGGTCCTCGACCAGGCCTCCACCCCCAGGAAGCAGCCCGTGACAGCTGACTAACTCCCAGGTACCTATTTACTGCTAGGTAACAGGGGCATTCAGGGTGAAAGAAACTTTGCCCATTTGTTTCTGCCTCGTGCGGGAATCGAACACGCGCCACAGAATTACGAGTCCTGCGCGCTATCCACCAGGCTACGAGGCCCCTCGTAGCCTGGTGGTGTAGTGATTTCAATTGTATTGGATTGAGGCAGGGAAAAGCCAGATCTTTCCTGGAAATTATGGCTGCTGTTGCGTCAGACACCCTGCCAGAGATAATAATTTTCGCAAATATATGAATCAAATTAAATCCAATCTAACCTTGTATTATTTATTAAGGAATATTGATTGGTAATAGATTCATTTCTAATTTATAAATATATAGCTGTTTATTGGAAATTAATTTATACGGCTGCGATCAGCTGATCCAGTAAACAAAGTGATCAACGGAATTTCCACTCTGAATATTTCTCGTTATTTTAACGCCATTTAAATTAAATTATTTGCACAGGGAGAAATAATTTGCTGTTATATAAAACACTTCATTATGACGTAATTTGATGTAAGCAACGTTTCCATCCATTCGGAATATTGAATAAAATATTTCTATTTATACCCGAAGTTTCCAACTTTCGGCGCAAGTGCGCATGCGCCACCAGTCGAGGAGCTTAGGAGACTTGGCGAGACAGCCGCCATTAGTATCAGGTGTTCTGGAGCTGGTCTTTACCAGCGATCAAATTGATGAGCATCCGTCTGCTAACGAGCTTCAGATCGATTGGAGAGACAGAGACTATCTGGAGAGCAGAGACTTCGTGACAACCCATAAACATGGGTTCAGGGAGGGTAAATCTTGCCTTACAGGCTTGATAGAATCCTATGATCAGGTGACACAGATTAAGCAAAAAAGAGAAGGATGGGCGGACTGCATTTTTTGGACTGTCGGAAAGCCTTTGACACAGTACCCCATAAAAGGTTGATGCATAAGCTGGAGAAACAGGCAGCAGTAACTGGTAGGGCGTTCCAGTGGATAAGGGAGTACCTAAGCAATAGGAAGCAGAGAGTTACAGTGAGGGGTGAGACCTCAGAATGGCGTGAAGTCACCAGTGGAGTCCCACAGGACTCTGTGCTTGGACCTATCCTGTTTCTGATATATAAGTAAATGATCTCCCAGAGGGTATAGACTCATTCCTCTCAATGCTTGCTGACGACGCCAAAATTATGAGAAGGATTAAGACAGAGGAGGACAGCTTGAGGCTTCAAGAAGACCTGGACAAGCTGCAGGAATGGTCGAACAAATGACTGTTAGAGTTTAACCCAAGCATATGTAATGTAATGAAGATAGGGGTAGGAAGCAGGAGACCAGATACAAGGTATCATTTGGGAGATGAGATACTTCAAGAGTCAGAGAGAGAGAAAGACCTGGGGGTTGATATCACGCCAGACCTGTCCCCTGAAGCTCATATCAAGAGGATAACATCAGCAGCATATGCCAGGTTGGCTAACATAAGAACTGCCTTTAGAAACTTGTGTAAGAAATCTTTCAGAACATTATATACCACATATGTCAGACCAATCCTGGAGTATGCAGCTCCAGCATGGAGTCCATATCTAGTCAAGCATAAGACTAAACTGGAAAAGGTTCAAAGGTTTGCCACCAGACTAGTTCCCGAGCTGAGAGGTATAAGCTACGAGGAGAGACTACGGGAATTAAACCTCACTTCGTTGGAAGACAGAAGAGTTAGGGGGGACATGATCACCACATTCAAGATTCTCAAGGGAATCGACAGGGTTGATAAAGACAGGCTATTTAACACAAGGGGAACGCGCACTAGGGGACACAGGTGGAAACTGAGCGCCCAAATGAGCCACAGAGATATTAGAAAGAACTTTTTTAGTGTCAGAGTGGTTGACAAATGGAATGCATTAGGAAGTGATATGGTGGAGGCTGACTCCATACACAGTTTCAAGTGTAGATATGATGGAGCCCAATAGGCTCAGGAACCTGTACACCTGTTGATTGACGGTTGAGAGGCGGGACCAAAGAGCCAGAGCTCAACCCCCGCTAGCACAACTAGGTGAGTACAGCTTCCATAGTTTTCGGACATCGTGTTCGGCAGGACAGAGTACCGCGGATATATTAATTTTGGCCAATTTTATTTGATAATGTTGGTGTCTGGTCGTTACACTATATAACATCCCAATAACCCACGTGAGTGATTTTCCTACTGCCAAATCCATTTAGATTCTGCGATTAAATGTATAAGCATATTGTTTGGAGTGGATATTATATATGATTCACATTTCAGCGTGAAGTTAACTTCGAGGGAGACGTAATTCCACCAGCACAATCACTTGTCACAAGGGATAGCTGACTCAGACAGGAATAAATGGGTCATAGTTGCTGGACGCAATCTACGTTCATCTTTGGCAGCTAAGCCGTTTAAATTTCCATATTGTAGTTAGCAAATTAATTATTTCCTCAATGATTTTTAATATTTTATGAATACATTCATTCAATAATATGTGTATACTAACATAAAAATTACCCCCCAAAAGGACGTGTAAGGGATTAGCTCTAAATTTAATAGAAATTGTACAGTTCACTTCTCTAAATATATTTTAATTTATTCCTGAATTTATTATATGAGATCCCTAGATCACTGGTTCTCTGATTCCTCAACATTCTTTTATGGTCCTTCGTAATTTTCAATATTAGTATTATACTAGCTGTACCCGGCCACAGCAGCCTTTCCCTGTCTCCCAGTCCTCCCCACAATTCCCCCCCCCCCACTCCTCATCTGTCCCCCTCGTCCTCCCAACCATTCCTCACTCCCTAGTTCCTTTTTCCTTAACATCATCCTCTACTCCAGCATCTACTCGCCCACCTAACCATTCCCTAGTCTACCGTTCCCTCTTCCTCCCCACTATTACCCACTCCATCGTCCCCTCTTCCTCCCCACTCCATCGTCTCCTCGTCCTCCCTACCATTCCCCCCCTCACCCGTCCCGTCGTCCTTTCACTATCTCCCATTCCCCTATCACCTTGTCCTCCCCACCATTCTCCATTCCTCTTTCCCCTCGTCCCCACCATCCCCAACTCCCCTGTCCCCTCGTCCTCCCCACCATTGGTCCCTCCCTTGTCCCCGCTCACCATACCCCAATCCCGTCCCCTCATCCCTCGCACCATTCCCTACTCCCTCATCTGATAATCAACTGATCTGATGTTCCCATCAGAAAATTGGGAACATCAAATGATCTGGGGCTAGATTCACGAAGAAGTTACGCAAAGACTTACGAACCTGTACATCTTTTCTCAATCTTTGGCAGCTTTATTTACAATTATTAAACAGTTAATGAGCTCCGAAGTACCAGGAGGCTGTTTATAACAATAACAACAGTTGATTGGCAAGTTTTCATGCTTATAAACTGTTTAAAAAATGCAACGAAAGCCATCAATGATTGAGGAAAAATGTACACGTTTGTAAGTACTTGTGTAACTGCTTCGTGAATCTGGCCCCAGATGTTCCCATAACTGAAATATAAGAAAAACTTAAAAAAAACGAAATGAAAAACAATGAAAAAAAAAAATTATCTATACTCACGAAATGAACGGTATGGTAAGCAACACAGCTCAATTCCAACGCACTGTCACAAAAAAATCTATATAAATAAAAATGGAAATGTTTGTTTGTTCAAAATCGCTAATCTCCAAAAGTTCTTCACCGATTGCTTGGAAATTTTCACACAACATTCCATTCGCATTCGAGCAGGTTTTTATATACATACTATATAGATGTCACGTCTGTGACGGCAAAAAACATGCTGTTTTGATTTTTCCATGTGTTTTTCATGGGAGGGAAATCTTCGAAACCACTTTACCGATTTCTTTGAAATTTTGACACAACGTTGCATTCCAATATCCGAGTGTTTTTATATACTTACTACGTACATGACTCACCTGTGACACGAAAAAACATGATTTTTTTTAAAACAGTGCCATCTGTTGGACGTAAGAGCAACACACGCTGTAATCTCCGAAAGTTCTTCACTGATTGCTTTGAAATGTGAACACAACATTCCATTCGAATATGTGCGTATTTTTATATACCTGCTATATAGATGCCACACCTGTGACAGGTAAAACCAATCTTTTTTGAAAAACAGCGCCATCTGTTGCACATATTAGCAACACGCTACACTACATATGTTATGATTCCATTTCAGTGTTTCCGATTGCATTGATAAATTTAATTTTCAAATGATTTTGATTTATTTTCATTTTGATTTAATTATTTTGTGTGACATTTTGTTGGAATTGAGCTGTGTTGCTTATCATACTCATACTCATCATTTCATAAGTAAAAATATAGATGCAACGCCAATGCCAGGTAAACACATTCGTTTTTAAGAAACAGCGCCATGTGTTGCACGCAAGAGCAAAACACGCTGTACTAAATATTTTATGATTCCATTTCAATGTTTCTGATTTCACTGAGAAATTGAATTTTCATAGATATCGATTTCTTTTCATTTTGATTTATTTATTTTGTGTGACATAGCATTGGAATTAAGCAGTGTTATTTACCATACCATTTATTTCGTGAGTATAGTTTATTTTTTCATTTTTTTCATTGATTTTCATTTCTTTTTTAAACTGTTTTTCTTATATTTAAGTGATGGGAACATCAGATCATTTGATATTCCCAATTTTCTGATGGGAACAGTAGATCATTCGGGAATGCATCGGCCGAGGGAGTGAGAAATGGTGGGGAGGACGAGGGGACAGGAGGGGAGAATGGTGGGAAGGACGAGGGGACAGGGGAGGGGGTTAATGGTGGGGAGGACGAGGGGACAAGGGAGATAGGGATGTTGGGGTCGAGGGAACAGGGGAGTGGAGAATGGTGGGGAGGATAAGGGGACCAGGGAGTGAAAGATGGTGGGGAAGACGAGGGGATGGGGAAGAAGGGGAGTGGGAGATTGTACGGATGACGAGGGGACGGTGGTGTGGGAAATGATTAGGAGGACGAAGACATGGTAGAGTGGGGAGGACAAAGGGATAGGAGAGGTGGGGGATTGGTGGGGAGGACGAGGGGACGTGGGAGTGGGGAATGGGAGGGAGGACGAGGACACGGTGGAGTGGGGTTGGTGTGGAGGACAAAGGGATGGGGGAGGGGGGATTGGTGGGGAGGACGAGGGGACGCAGGAGTGGGGAATGGTTGGAAGGATGAGAGGATTGGGGAGAGGGGAATGGTGGGGAGGACTGGCAGACAGGGGAAGGTTGCTGTGACTCAGCAACGCGTGGCCAGGTACAGCTAGTAATTAAATAAAAATTAAAGTAAAACGAAATCTATGGAAATTCAATTTATCAATGAAATCGGCAACATTGAAATGGAATTGTAACATATTTAGTATAGCGTGTGTTGGTCTTATGTGCAACAGATGCCGCTGTTTTTGAAAACAGCATGTTTTTACCTGTCACAGGGGTGGCATCTATATAGTATGTATATCAAAACACGCGCGTATTCGAATGGAACGTTGTGACAAAATTTCAAAACAATCAGTACAGAAATTTTGGAGATAACAGCGTGTGCTGCTCTTACGCCCAACAGATGGCGCTGCTTAAAAAAAAAATGTTTATTTCCAGTCACAGGTGAGGCATGTATATAGTAGGTATATAAAACGACTCGCCTATTCATATGCAACATTATGTCAAAATTTCAAAGCAATCGGTAAGGAGGTTTCGAAGATTTCCCTCACATGAAAAACAGTTTTTCAAAAAAAGCATGTTTTTTTCCCGTCACAGACGTGACATCTATATAATATGAATATAAAAACCCCACTCTGATGCGAATGAAACGTTGTGTGAAAGTTTTAAAGCAATCGGTGAAGAACTTTCGGAGATTATCGATTATGAACAATCTTCAGAATCTATTGGAAATCTCCGGAATCTATTTAGTCTATTGGAAATCTTCGAAACCTATTTACCAATTGCTGTGAAATTTTGACACAACGTTGCATTCGAATAGGCGAGTGTTTTTATATACCTACTATATACTATATACATGCCTCACCTGTGACAGGAAAAAAATATGCTGTCTTTGAAAATTAGCACCATCTGCTGGACGTAACAAAAAACACTTGCTGTAATCTCCGAAAGTTCTTCACCGATTGCTTGGAAATTTTGACACAACATTCCATTCAAATACGCACGTGTCTTTATATACCTACTATATAGATGCCACACCTGTGATAGGTAAAAATCTTTTTTTTTTTTTTAAATCAACGCCATCTGTTGCACGTAAGAGCAACTTACACTATTCTAAATATGTTCCCTATTCAATTTCAATGTTTTTCAATACCAGTCATAAATTGAATTTTCATAGATTTCGATTTATTTTCTTTTTGATTTAATTATTTGGTGTGACATTGGGTTGAAATTGAGCTGTGTTGATTACTATATTATTTTTTGAATGTTTTTCAATTCGTTTTTTTGTTAACTGTTCTTCCTATTTCTCAGTTAATGGAACATCAGATGATTTGATGTTCCCAATTTTCTGATGGGAATGTCAGATCATTTAGGAATGCTTTGGAAGAGAGAGAGGGAAATGGTGGAGAGGACGAGGGGACGGGAGTGGGGAATAGTGGGGAGGATGAAGGGACAGGGGAATGAAGAATGAAGGGAAGGGAGTGGGGGATGGTGGGGAGAACGAGGTGAGAGGGTATCAATTCATGATACAGATTCAATTTATCAGGTTGTTTCTGCAACCTTGCTAATTGAGATTTTAATTGGGATGCTGCCATAAAATAATTAATTGGGAGTTGTGGGTGATTCAACTTCCATGGCATCTTCACCGAATACTGTCTATCTTTGTACACAACAGTTTCAAAATATTGCTAGTAAGTCCATGTATCATCTGGTCTGGGTTTTTAGGCTCTATACCTAAGGTGTCCAAATCCTACAATTTATGCACAGGGGATCAGACTCATTGTCCTCGGGTATGTCTCTGATCTGTAGAGGTGACTTTTCTGAGCTTAGTTACGCCACTATAGAATTATTTGGTTGTTTGTCACTTGATGTAGAAATTTGCTGGAAAAGCACCGGTCCTGTTAGCAACTTGCCTCCTGCCAATAACAACAAATTCATACTTTGTTGTCAAGTGCATCCAGTTATAAATCTATAATAGTAATCAACTCCAATAAGGATCCCAATGTCACTGTGACAATCTGAGTTTATTTTGCAGTCAGCTAGTCTCACGCCGCTGCATTTCAGATGTTTAACAGTGTTAGCAAGACCTGTAACCTGCAGGTCAGAAGGAATCTTGTCCACCACGACTGCTTGTATTGGGCTGATGGAGCCTCCCAGACGTACCAATAACTTGACTACTTGGTGGTCCCGAGGTCCACTATTAGCCAAGTATCCAGTTATATTTAATTTTACTCGACTGGCAGTTTTTAATTTCAACTGTTGAACTAAATGTTGGGTAATAAAGGTCTTTTGTGAACCTTGGTCAAAAAGACCTCGAGTGTTAACTCTAGATTTCTTGTTAATTAACTTTAATTGAGCCGTGGGCAAGGCAGTGATATTACTCGACTCGGTTGCAATAACATTAATTTCCTGATGCACATTGAAGTATTGTACTGTAGTGGATTTACTTGGACCCTCAGAATGTTTGTTGATCTCTGTTAGGGTTCTCCACACAGTGTAGAGTGATGTTGCCCTTTATGGCATTTTTTGCACCTATATAGAACAACAGTACAGTTGTTGAGTTCATGAGATATCATATATTTGGTGCATCTGTGTAGTTCTTTGAGACATTTGATTCTCGAACTACGATCTGAGTATTTATTACAGTGGTAAGGGTTATGTTCTCCTTGACAGAGCAAACACTTCCTCTTCATAGTAGAAGTTTCAGGAGATGTACTCACTACTGGGTTCGTAGGGTTTACTGTATAGGTACCTACATTATTATTCCTCCAGTTGGGAGTTGGTTTACCCTGTTTAGATTTAGTTGCAGCTGATTTGTTACCTTGAGGTTTACGCTGAATGTTAGTAGAATATGTTAAACTATCTTTCCCATCCTGATTGGCTCGTTGTCGTTCGACTATGGAGAGTAAACCATCAATAATTTCTGATACAGTTATCGAAGTTTAATTGTACAAAGTACACAATTTATCCAGTGTTTCACTGATTAGTTTACGTCTAATAACTGCTTTAGTCATCCATTCAGCAGTTTTGACGTCAACTTTGAGGCTTAAGGCCTTACGTAAAGACTCCTGTTCTAACCGAAAGGATTGAAGTGAATCTGTAGAATTATTGGCAGTTGGTAGGTCTAACAAATTTTTAACTAAAATGGTAATAGTCCTTTCATGATCGTCGTAATTGCTCTTAAGCAATTGCACTGCTAAGTCATAACTATGACTGGTTAAAGTCAGATTCGAGATCACCTTCAAAGCTTTATCTCTGAGTTCACCTTGGAGATATGTGAACTTAGTAGTCTGGGGAATTCCAGTTTTAGAGTCTATGGCATCTACGAACTTATTCCAAAAGTTATCCCAACTTTCATTCTCACTACCAGAGAATGTTGGTAGACTGATCAGTGGTAATTTAACTTCTGGCTGTTGAAGATTGGTAGAAGCTGTGGCTGCATTATTTTTAGCAATCAACTTAGTGAAGGGTTGTAATTTAACCTATACATCATCTTCGTACTGGGCTAAATCTCGCATGATATCATCTAGGTCTGTTTCTGTAATTTGTGTCCTACTGAGTTCAGACAAATACTGAGTTAAGTGGGCTTCAATTTGCTCAAATTTGTTTTTAGCCACTTGGAGATAACTTTCCAGTTCTAATTAGTCAACAGGTGACTGTTGGGACAGATCTTGAAATTTATTAATCTGCTGGTTAAGTGCCCTTTCAGACCTGTAAGGGTCTTTTTCTGTCTTCCAGCTGTATCCATATTGGTGGTTAAAAGCTTCTTCTGTGGAAGATGTTGATTACTAATGAAGTTAGGATATTGACTCATAAGTAATTAGTATACCTACCTAACAACAAGTAATTAAGATTTGAGTAATACTTGAATGTCACTATTGGAAGAACGTTTGGCTAGCCCTGCATTATCACAATTCGATGGGATAGTAACATTCAGAAGCGCTCAAAGGTACTCGACATAATGGTAAATACACAAGTAATGGTTATATATCCCCCCCTGTTTTAGGGTCAGCACAATAGTAAACATATAATGTACACTTCTGTCTAGCACAGGACTAGTAGAAACAATTTATACTTAAGAAACTACGACGAAACTACTAGTTATTTAGTCTGCACTTGTACGAACCTTAGTACAATCCCAGTCTAAAATATCCTACCTAATAAAGGTTGGCATAAATATAATTGAGGGTGCAATAATGTGAATATGATTGTGCTGTGTTTTTGGGATTTTTTTTTTTAATTTTTGTTATATAGAATAGGTGCACTTAAACACAAGTAATATTATAAACATATATGAATATACAGCTAGGTTTGGCTTGCTAACCACTACCTCCTATGGTGGTTAATAGTATTAACTAATTTGTTAACCACATGTGACCTGGATTCACCTGACAGGTGTACACCGTCCGAGGCCAAGTTCTGACCATATGGTCTTGCTGTAAAATGTATGTAGGTGGCTTCCAATCTTACTCTCCTCTTCAGTCGAAATTTAATGCAATTAGCAGAACGTCAGTAGTATTCAGAACTTACTCCCCAAAGATTATTATTACTTGGCTGGTGAGGTTCCACTAACGTGAACACTACTGAGTTGCTAATTTGATTGAATGAATTAATTATAGATTTGAGATGATGATTATGGCATGGATCCGGATTTGAGATGATGAGATGATTAATTATTTCCGCTGGATAGCGAGTAACATGGATGTCAGTACCACCTAGGTAAATTATGGTTAGATTGTGAAGCCAATCTTACGTAGATGTTAAAGTTGTATTATAATAGAAATTATGAGCTGTTGCTCCTGGTGACCTAAAAATTCTTACCTCAGTGTGAGGTATAGGTCTAAGGGTTGTGGGTAATTGACTGTGACCCACTAATGCTACTTTGTACATGAAGTATTAGTAGAATGTTAAGAATAAATTTAATATTGCCTAGGCTTTAATATGAGGCAGTCTGCTGACAACCGAAAATAATGAGAATATTTATATAACCTAATACACGGCACACAATAATTAATGTTAGTAATCATTAGTAGGTTTGAGATAGCTTAAATTCTCAGCAATCTAGGTTCAAGGGAGTAGAATTTGTCCAAGAACCGTTGAAGATTTTAATATTAATTGTAATGGATCCGGTTCACGAAGGACCAGAAATTTATGTGGGAGAAGTCTAACTCTCAATATTAATAAAAATCATATAAATGGAATACTAAGAAAATGCGAAACACCACCTCCTTTCTATAAAAGAAGGAAAAATATATTATTGTGTAAAGACCCAAGGAACCAGTGTCCTATGGACCTAGATTAAATCAATGAAATATTAGGAGCATTAAATGAACTATTATTATAATTAAATAAAGAGTAGACTTAACACATATAAATGTGGGGAGTTCGGTACTAAAGATAAATATATCACTAATATAATTTCAGTGCTGGTTCTACGCTGAATTAAATAAATGATTAAGTTGAATTGGTCTTATTACACATTGCAATATTATATACATACATAAGAAATGAATAGCACATGCTTAAGTAATAAATCTTGGAAATAAATCAATTAAGAATGTGACTAATGTATCAACGAAAAATTAGTATAAGTACTTAGCTGTAAAGGAGACTTCACAACGCTCAATTCATAGCTCAAATACTCGTAGACATAATCTCGTTGCGAAGGTTGTCGTTGTGAACACAGGGCAATGGAACCCACATGGACGGGAAGATTACTGGTATCACAGTAAACTTGTAGACAATGCCTAGGCTAACATATTATTCCGCTATTCATTAGTAAAGGTGAGGACATAAATATAAGGGAAACTAACGTGGATTTTGTGGTCTGCTGGTCATGTGACGACGAGTAACCAACACGTTAATAATGTACACATACAAAATAACTAACGTAGGAACTGTTATACTCATTACACTCGCCGGGACCGTGTCTGCTGATTGTAGAAGCCGTTGATGTTCCTGACGTACGCTGATGCAGATGGACAGATTACGGGATAACAATAAACTCCCAGGCACGAATAATTAGCAGCGATATTGGACTGTTTGACCACGTTGTTCTCTATGTAATGGCGTCCGGATTGCACCCGTGAGAGTCTAGGGCAGAGTCACGCTCTCCTTCTCTCTCGCGCTCGGATACGCATGCACAGAAAGGTCCAAAGGGATCTCGAGTTTAAAGTATTTTATTTACTGGTAATTAATTAGGGAAGTAAGGAATCGTGACAAGCATTAATGTCACAGATAAATATATTAAATCATAATACCTCTTCTCGCAAGGCAATAGCTTTAATTAACATTGCAGGAATTAAAGGAGGAGGATCGACATAAAATTAACTTACGTCGAAGTAATATTTACTGAGATAATCAAACTGATTAAATGATCGAGTTCAGTACGCAAAAGTACATGAAATAAATATATTCTTTCATAAAGAATAATACTTAGAAAGAAAAGGTAATTAACTGGACTCGATAATATTCTAACAAAATGTGGAAGAATTCATGTTTCAGCTTGACGCTGCCTCCCGGCGTCATAAGGACTAGGAAGAATCTGGCTAATATTGCCTTACTATAGAAAACATGAACTACATTAATTCTACGCATTAGCGATGTTAGTAAATACTAATACTACTAGCTAAAGTAAAGTAAACTGTTGGTTATTTCCAACACTTCAAGTTATTTTTCTATATTGAAGACTTTAATGAAAAGAATCTTAATGATAGGGAAATTAATTGTTTCCACTAACGTATGTAAATATACAACAATAGCTATGGTAATTATGTTAATATTAGAGTAACAGTTAAGCCATTATGGGAATATTTGAGGTAAATACATGTATATTCCTTTTTATTTTGAGGAAATATATGTATCAATATGTTATGGGATTCATTATATTACAGATTATATTTTTATTTTGATGTTAGAGAGGAATTATGGAATCCAGAATGATAACCTAGCTATGAGTGAACATTGGAGGAACGGTGCTCAACCACTTGGACCATCGGGGATCGAACACCGACCCTGCAAGAAGCGAAAGTATGCAGTGGAAAAACGGTGCCCAATCTTTTGGTCCTTGGACTATGTCCAGAAAACATATTTTATAGACATCAGAAATCTAAATAAAATTAAACAAAGTGAACTGTACGATGTTATTTTCTCCAATTTATTAAGGTATATCTGAGAGTTATTTTTCTTAGTATTTAGTACTTATACTTAGAATCTGAGCGATATAGAAATTTTTGCTAATATGTATATAAAAATTTTCGAGATTTAAAAATTAAAGAAAAGGTAATAGAAAATATAACTAACAATTGATTAAATACATGGATAAAAATAAAAGAATAAATAAAATGGGAAGGAAAAAACTAATTACATTAGATTGAACAGCTAATAAAGTTGATTAACTAGATAAATATACGTGATTAAATATTTAAAAACTGGTGATGGCATTGGTGAATGCAATTCGATAAAATGCTATAAATAGATGTTAAAGTTGCTGTAATTGACAAATATAAGTGATTGAACACTTAAAATGTGAAGAAATAGATGAAAATTGTGATTAAATAATTAAAAATTAACTTCTATATAATTAAATTGAAAAAAAGCAAATGGCCTACCTGGAGTTAAAACTGGTGACCGCGTGAACACCGGGTCCGACCTCCCGGTCTGACCACGACGGTTCCTACGTAATGAAGAACTCATCAATCATTCTTTCATCCACTTCATCATATATCTTCAATTGACAGTCGAAGCATCAAATGGAAAAATCTGTGAGGAAAAAAATCTGAGGAAAAGATGTAAGGTAAGGCAAGGTATTTATGTAGTGAAAGCGCTTGGCCAGTATGCCTATATAACACTTAGAAGGGACATTAGGATGAGCTGGGATGTGAGGACGGAGTTAAGGAATGCTGCACAACCACTTCAACCTTCGGGGATCGAACATAAACATATTTTGTAGACAGCAAAGATCGAAAAATATTTAAATAAAGGAAACTGTATATAGTTGTTCTCTGGAATTCTTTACGGTATAACAAGGTGTAATTGAACTTAGTATTTATTTATTAAATTAAGAATTTTTGGTATAGTTTGTTTAAAGGCATTAATGTGCTCACCTATATTTGCTCACCCTAGTTATCAGCGTGAAGTATTACCGAGAACTAAAACAGATTTTTTCATTATCAATTTGTCTTTCTAGTAATGATCACATGGCAGGAATTGTATTTGTATGATTAAAAATAAATTAATAACAGTGCATTTAGCGTATATATGTGATATATATATTTTACTCTTAGTTCGCCGTAAGTGCTGACGTAAAGAAGCAACAGATCGATGGATCCCTGACTTCATAGTGTGTTTAAACTCATAAGATTCAAATATTTGCCGGAAACCTTTGGAAAAATTGTCCAAGTAATTTATCGACATTGAAAACTTCAATGAATAGAATCTTAATGATAGAGAAATTACGTGTTTCCAGTAACTTATGTATTATATATAATGATAGCTACCGTATTTATAGTAATAGTTCAGGCATTAGAGTATTATTCATGGTAAATCATTGTATATTCCTTTTATAAACAGAGGAAGTATGTACATTCCTATAAATATGTTACAGGATTCAATACAGAATTGATTATATTTTAATATTGATGCTAGAGAGGAATTACGGAATCCCGAATGAGATCCGAGCTATGAACAAAACTCTACTTATATACTCCCAAAAAAATATTCAGACATAACATGAATGCATTCACACATGTAGTGAGCTTTGCTAAGCAACGGAATAGCGTGTTGTGAGCGTTTCAATAAAAGAATGAGTTGTTGTGAGTTGCAACACGGGAATTAGTTGTTAGAGTTGCAACACATGAATGATGTGATATTGTTGCAACACGAAAATATTGTCTTTTGCAACACAGGACTAATATATTTTTTTGTGAATGTTACAACATAAAAATACTATGCCGTGAGTGATGCATCTCGTTATTTATGTGTTGCAATGCTACACTCACTCACCACATAATATCCCTTATTATAAACAATAATACTCAGACATAACACGAATGCATACACATACATGAGTGTTGCAACACACAGGAATAATGTCTTGTAAGTGTCGTAACACAAAAAGCTAGATGAGAGTGTTTCAATACAGAAATGAAGAGTTTGATTGTTACAACACATGAATGAGGTGTTCGAGGTGAGTGTTTCAGCACTGGAATAACGTGTTATGGTTGTTGGAACACAGGACTATTTTGTATTTAAAAAAAAAACAGACAAAATTTGCTGTGTATTGCAACACACTTGACACATTATTCCTGCTTTTCAACACTCACAACACGTAATATGCGTGTTGAAACACTAACTTAGTGTTCCTGTGTTGCAAAGTTACAACTCTCACAACTATTATTTCCATGGTGTTTAACGTTGAATAATTTCACGAGACATATTTCATTGCTAACATGTAAATAACAAAAATATATTGATTCATAAATCGATAAAAGATTATTAAAAATATAAGTAAAATCTTCTTAAATAGATGAACAGAAAGTAATTAAACAAATAAACCTAATTTAATACAAAAATCGGAAGCAGTTGAATTATTAATGAAGGTGATTAAACATATAAATATACGTGAGTAAATATTTAGAAAAGGGCGATTGGATTAATAAATAATTATGGAACAAATATATATAATGTGATAAAAAGAGAAAATATGCAACTTGCAAGAATTAATAAATAAAAAGTGATTGAATATTTAAAATTTGATAAAATAGATGAAAAATAGTTTCAAGTACAAACTAAAGTATTTTCTGGGTAAGATATGGAAAAAAGGAAGCTCAGCTTTATAACATAGAATTCGAACTGGTGACCGCGTGAACCTCCTAGTCTGACCACGACGCTTCCTGCTTAATGAACAACTCAACAGTCATACATTCATCCTCATAATCACATATCATCAATTGACATTTGAGACATTTGAGAACAACAAAAAATCAGTTAGGAAAAGAATCTCTGTTATGAAGCGAGCTAAGGAAAGGTAAGGTAATTATGAGGTGAAAGTACTAGGCCAGTATGATTATATAGCACTTGGAAGGGATATTAAGATCATCAGGGATATATAGAGACGAAGAGAAGGAATGGAAAGCTACCGCTTGGGCCATCAGGGATCGAACGTGGACTCTGCAAGAAGCGAAAGGACGGAGTGGAGTAACGGTGCCCAAGCACTTGACCATCGGGGATCGAACACAAACGTATTTTATGAGCAGCACAAATCCAATAAATTTAGGCAAACTGAAGTGTGCACAGTTGTTCTCACCAGCTTTTTAAGGTATTCAATTTTGTTATTGAACTTTGTATTTATTTAATAAAATACTAATTTTTGCACAAGTTTATAGGCATAAATGTTCACCTATATGTGTTCACCTAAATGTGCTCACTTAAATGTGTCCACCGTTATGTGCGCACTTAGATGTTCTCATTCTAATAATCAGTCTTTCATCTTGGTTAAGTATTACTGACAACTTATGCTGATTTTGTACTGTTCATGTTTGTTTTATCCACCATCCCCACGATTGCATGGTAGGAATCACAGTTGAATTCATAGAGAAAAAAGGACTAATTAGTATATTTGATGTATATATCCCATTAAGATTTTTCTTTTAGTCAGTCACAATTATTTATAACCCAGAAAAACTGATCAATGGAACATGACTTTATAGTGTGTTTATACCAGCCAATACTCATGTTTAGGTAGTACTTATAGGAACGATTAGGACATTAGTACATTTTCCAACCTACAGCGCAATTAGAAGGTTGAAATACTATTTCAACCTTCAACCTTTCCATATTTAAATCCTGATACTAAAGTGAATAAGGTTCTATTGAAATTGGACAAACCGGAAAAATTTGTTATTTATGATGCAAAGACAAAATAAACTAACCAAACTTAACATTTCTAGGCCTAATACACAATATCTACATGAGGCCTAATATAGTACATATGTGTGCTATACTAGGCCTAGGATATTTATGTTAGTTTTTCCCTCTTTTTCGGGCTTTATAAAGTGAATAGTACAAAATTCTACTATGGAATTGCTTAGTACGACAATCTTTATGCTATGGTGCACATTGTTACAAAACTACTGTCTAAACAGGAGGATGGGTTGTACAAACTTTCAAGCTTCAAATTCCTGCACTAAACTTTGTCAATGATTTTCTTAAAGTTATTTTTATACAATGAAGACTTTAGTGAACAGATTCTAAATGCCATACAAATTACATATTTTCACTTAATTATGTAATATTATGGCAATAGTTAATGTAATTATGGTAATATTATAGTAGTAGTTATGATAATAGTAGTAGTAGTAGTTATGATAATAGTAGGAGTAGTAGTTATGATATGGAAATTATGATAATATTAAAGGTATAGTTAATGTAATTATGGTAATATTTAAGTTATAATTAAGGTAATTATGGTCAAATACTTTCAATATGTTACGGAACATGTTTCTCGTTATTTCTTTACATATACTAGAGAGGAAAGAATCTTGAATGACAATCTTGTGGAAATAAAGGTCCATTTATAGAGAAAGAAAAAAACACATACATAACTCGAATGAATATGTTAGTGTTGCAACATATATGAATACCGTGTTATGAGTGTTACATTGAAGAAATGAAGTGTTCTGAGTGTTGCAAAACAAATCAATAACAAATTGTGAGTGTTGAAAACAATTATTAACGTGTTATGAGTGATGGAACACATAAATAAAATATTGTGATTTTTCAAATGCAGGAACAAAGTGTTTTTAGTTTTTTAAACAAAAAAAAAACATATTGCGAGTGTTATAACCCAGAATAACGTATTGTGATTAATGAAATACAGTAATAACATGATTTAGGTGTTGCAATGTTGCAACACAGGAACACTTTGTTGTGAATGTTGCACCGGTCAAGGAATAATTTATTGTAACATATAAAGACAATGTTGTGAGGGTTGCAATATGTTTTGTCTGTGTTGCAACACTCACAACGTTATTTCTGTCCTTAAATACTTGCTATTCATTATTTCTGAGTTGCAATGCTGACAACACGTTATTTATATTTTGCAACACTCACAATGTTATTGTTATATTGCAACACTCACAACACGTTATTACTGTTTTGTAATAATATTAACTAATGTAATATATTAAAGTTGCTAGAATCGACATATAAAACGTGATTGAATATATAAAATACTAGCTGGACCCGGCCACGCGTTGCTGTGGCTCAGCAACGAATGTGCGTTTCTGAGCAACAGCCACCCTTCCCCTGTCTCCCAATCCTCCCCATAATTTCCCCCCTCCCCCATCCGCTCGTCTTCCCAACCATTCCTCACTCCTTCGTCCCCTCGTCCTCCCAATCATTCCCAACTCTTCCGTCCTCTCGTCCTCCCCACCATTTCTTCCCTCCCTCATCCCTATGTCCTCCCCACCATCCACCACTCCACCGACCCCTCATACCCCTAACCATTCCTAACTCCACCATCCTCTCGTCCTCCCCACTATCTGCCACTCCCCGGTCCCTTCGTCCTCCCTACCATACCTTCCATCCCCCGTCCCCTCGCTCTCCCCACTATCCCCCACTTCTTTGTCCCCTTGTCCTCCTCCAATAATCTTCATTCCCCCCTGTCCCCTCGTCCCCACCATCCCCAACTCCTCGTCCCCTCGTCCTCCTCAAAATCACCCCCCCCCCTCCTCCTTCATTATGTCCTCCCCACCATTCCCACTCTCTCGTTCGATGTATGCCCAAATGATCTAATGTTCCCATCAGAAAATTGGGAACATCAAATGCCCGTTCACGAAATGAACGGTATGATAAACAACAAAGCTCAATTCCAATGCTATGTCACGCAAAATAATAAAATCAAAATGAAAATAAATCGAAATATATGATAATTCATTCTATCAATGAAATCGGAAACATTAAAATGTAATCAAAACATATTTAGAATAGTGTAAGTAGCACCTATGTGCAACAGATGGCTCTGTTTTTTTTAAATAGTTTTTACCTGTCACAGGTGTGGCATCTTTACTTTCACTAACAAAATGAACGGTATGGTAAACAACATAGCTCAGTTCCAATGCAATGTCACACAAAATAATTAAATCAAAATTAAAATAAATCGAAATGAATGAAAATTTAAATTGTCAATGCAATAAAAACATTGAAAAGGAATCGTATTATATTTATTACAGCGTGTGTGGCTCTTACGTGCAACAGATGGCACTGTTTCTTAAAAAAATAAATGTTTTTACCTTTCACAGGTGTGACATGTATACTTATATTTACGAAATCAACGGTATGTTAAACAACACAGCTCAATTCCAACACAATGTCACAAAATAATTCAATAAAAGTTAAAATAAATCAAAATCTATGAAAATTAAATAAATCAGGCATTTGGAAACATTGAAATGGAATTCGTAACATATTTAGTATACTGTGTGTGTTGCTATTACATGAAACACATGACGCTGTTTTAATAAAAAAAACTTGTTCTTACCTGTCACAGGTGTGGCATCTATATAGTAGGTATATAAAAACACGCGCATTTTCCAATGGAACGTTGTGTCAAAATTTAAAAGCAATCGGTGAAGAACTTTGGGAGATTACAGCATGTGTTGCTCTTATGTCCAACAGATGGCAATTTTTTTCATTAAAAGCAAGTTTTTTCCTGTCAAAAGTGAGACGTGTATATAGTAGGTATATAAAAACACGTGCCTCTTTGAATGCAACGTCGTGTCAAAATTTCAAAGCAATTGGTAAAGAGGTTTCAAAGATTTCTCTCACATGAAAAACACATGAAAAACTGTGTTTTTCATGTGTTTTGTAAAAATTCCTGAAAATAGTTTTTCAAAAGAGCATGTTTTTTTCTGTCACAGACGTGACATCAATATAGTATGTATATAAATACCCACTCGGATGCAAATGGAACATTGTGTGAAAATTTCAAAGCAATCGATGAAGAACTTTCGGATATTACCGATTTTGAACAAACCAACATTTCCATTTTTATTTATATAGATTGTATGGCGGTCCAATTAAATTATTAGAGAAAAAAGGGATTCATCAGTATATTTGACGTATAGATCAGATTAAGATTTGTCTTTTAGTTGGTCACAAGGGTTTAAAACCCAGAAAAAACAGATTAATGGAACATGACTTTATAGCGTGTTTATACCAGCCTAAACTCCTGTTTTGATAGTACTTATAATAACTATGAGGACATTCATACATATTCTAACCCACAACGCAATTAGTATAGTGAAATCGGTACTATTGAAATTGGACAAACCAGAAACGATTTTATATTGTTGCAAAGACAAATTAAAATAACCTAAAGTAACCTTCGTAGGCCTAATACACGATACCTGTATGAGGCCTAATATAGTAAATATGTGTGCTATACTAGGCCTAGGAATATTATTGACATTTTTTTGCCTTTTTTTCGGACTATATAAAGTGAAAATTTCTACTATGTAATTGCTTAGTACGTCAATCTTTGCACTGTGATGCACATTGTTACAAAACTACTTTCTAATCAGGAGGATGGGTTGAACAAACTTTCAAGTTTGCACTTCTTGCACTAAACTTTGTCAATGGTTTTCTTGACGTTATCTCTCTACAATCAAGACTTTAGTCAATAGATTCTCAATGCCATACAAATTACATATTTTTGCTAAATTATGCAATATTATAGCAATAGTTAAGGTAAATATGGTAATATTATAGTCAAGTTAAGGTAATTATGGAAATAATATAGTAATATTTAAGGTACATATGGTAATATTAAATTAACGTTATATTTAAGGTAATTATGGTATATTCCTCGCAATATGTTACGACATTGAACATATTTTTCATTGTATTTCTTTACTAATGCTAGAGAGGATAGAATTCTGAATGAGAACCATACTGTAAATGAGAGTTCATATATATAGTGAGAAAGAAAAATACACAGACATATCACGAATGCATATGTGAGTGCTGCAACGTATATGAATACCGTGTTATAAGTGCTACATCACAGGAATGAGGTGTTGTGGGTGTTGCAAAATATCAATAACAAATTGTGAGTGTTGGAAATATAAATAACGAGTTATGAGTGATGCAATACAGAAATAAAATATTGTGATTGTTCAAATGGAGAAATAAAGTGTTTTTAATTTAGCAAAACCAAAAATAATGTATTGTGAGTGTTATAATCTAGAATAACGTATTGTGAGTACTGCAGTACAGTAATAACATGCTGTAAGTGTTGCAACGTTGCAACACAGGAATAACGTGTTGTGAATGATGCACAAGTCAGGGATAATTTATTGTAACACATAATGATCGTGTTGTGAGTGAGTGTTGCAGTATGTATTGTCTGTCTTGCAACACTCAAAACATTATTTCTTTCCTTAAAGTAATTGCTCTACATTATTTCTGAGTTGCAATGCAGACAACACGTTATTTATATTTTGCAACACTTACAGTGTTATTGCTTTATTTCAACACTCACAACACATTATTATTGTTTTGTAATAATATGATAATACTAAATAATATAATAAATGATAGTTGCTAGAATCGATATATAAAACTGGATTGAATATATAAAATATGATTAATTAGATGACTAATATGATTGAATTAAAACTAAAGTGTTTTGTTGCCAATTTAAGGAAAATGAAGCTTTCAGTTCCAGAAGTGAGCTCGATCTTGTGACCTCGTGAACACCGGGTCCGACCTCCTTGTCTGACCACGACGCTTCCTGCTTAATGAGGAACTCAACACTCATTCATTCACCCATTTCATCATACATCATCAATTGATATTTGAGAGCTGAGATGAAAAAATCAGGAAGGAAAAGAATCTCTGTGAGGAAGCGTGGTAAGGTAAGGAACGGTAATTATGAGGTGAAAGTACTTGGCCAAAATTATTACATAGCACTTGGATGGGATATTATGATCATCTGGGATACATATGGACGAAGTGAAGGAATGGAAAGCTACCACTTGGACCATCGAAGATGGAACGTGGACTCTGCAAGAAGCGAGAAGACGTAGTGGAGTAACGGTGCCCAAGCACTTTGACCATTGGGGATCGAACACAAACGTTTTTTAGGAGATAATAGTTCTAATAACTTTAAGCAAACTGAAGTGTACACAGTTGGTCTTACCAGTTATTTAAGGTATATAAATTAGTTATTGAACTTGATATTTATCTAATTATGTCACAGGCTGGTTATAGCCACGATGATGATGTTTAACATTATCATCATCAACATTATCAATAGATGTGCTCATCTATGTGCTCCTACCTGCATGTGCCTACCTGTTTGTGTTCACCTATATGTGCTCACCTAGATGTTATAATCTAAATATGCTTAGCTAAATATGTTAACCTAAATGTGATTACATATATGTTTTCACTCAAATAATCAGTCTTTCATCTTGTTTAAAGCCTAATTATTAGTGGTACCTTAAGCTGATTTTATACTGTTCATGTTTGCTTTATCACATAGTAAGAATTCCAGTTGAAAGATTAGAGAAGAAAGGTATACCTCAGTATATTTGACGAATAGATTCGATTAGGATTTTTCTTTTAGTTTGCGTACACGAATGCATACACATATGTTGTGAGTTTTGCAACTTATATGAATAGCGTTTAATGAGTGTGGCAACTCAGAAATGAGGCGTTGTAAGTGTTGCAACACAAAAAACATGTAGAAACATTCACTCATAACATGGAAATTATATGTTGCAATAAGGAATTCCAGACTTGTGCAACACTCACACGTTATTCCTGTGCTGTAACGTTGCACCTATACCTAGAACACCTACAATATGTAGAAGTACTGTTTAATAACATGTTATTATTATGTTCCAGTACTCATAACACGTTGTTTTGCGTTGTAACACTCACAGTATAATATTTTATTGACATATTCACTGTATGTCATTTCTGAGTTGCAAGGCTCACATGAAGTAATTTATATTTCACAACACTCACAATACGTATTTGCTGTGTTGCAACACTCACAACAGGTTATTAATATTTCGTAATACTATAATAGTTATAAATTATATAATATATGAAAGTTACTATAATTCGTAAATAAAACGTGATTGAATTTTTAAAATTTGATTATATAGATGAAAAATAGTTTTAGATTATAAATTAAAGTATTATCTGCGTAATATATGGCTAAAGGAAGCTCATACACCATAAATTGAGTTTGAACTGGTGACCGCGTGAACACCGGGTCCGACCTCCCAGTCTGACCACGATGCTTCCTGCTTAATGAATAACTGAACACTCACACATTCATGCACTTCATCATTCATCATCATATGACCGTTGAGGCCTGAGAAGCAAAAACCTGAGGAAAAGATGTAAGGTAAGGCAAGGTAATTATAAGGTGAAAGCGCTGGGGCAGTATGTCTATAAAGCACTTGGAAGGGGCATTTAAAATGAGCTGGGATGTGAGGATGGAGTGAAGGAACGCTGCCCAACCACTTCGATCTTCGAGGATCGAACGTAAAAATTGAGTATATACAGCAAAGATCTGAATATATATAAACAAAGAAAATTGTATTGAGTTGTTTTCTGGAATTCTTTAAGGTTCATTAAGGTGTTATTACATTTAGTATTTATTTAATAAATAACTTTTGGTGGGATAGGTTGTTTAAAGGCATTGATGAGTTTACCTAGATGTGCTCACCTAAAAGACCTCAACTAGATGTGTTCACTTAGATGTGATCACCCTAGTTAACAGCGTTAAGTATTAGCAAGAACTAAAGCCGACTTTTTTTAATTTTAAATTAGTTTTCTAGTAATAATCACATGGCGGGAATTTTATCTGTATGGTTAGAAAGGAATTATTAACAGTTTATTTGTCGTATATATGATAATTTTTATTTTACTTTTAGTTCGCCGCAAGTGCTGAAAGAAAGAAGCAGCAGACCGATGGAACTTGACTTTATTGTGTTTAAACTCATAAGATTTAAATATTTGCCGTTAACCTTTAGAAAAAATTCTTCTAGTTATTTTTCTTCATTGAAGACTTCAATTATTTTAATATTTATGCTAGAAAAATTACGTGTTTCCAATAACTTATGAAATATTTTTAATAGTAGCTACGGTTCTTGTGGAAATATTATATTTATATATGTTACGGGATTCATTACATAATTGATATTTTTACATATTTTATATATTGAACATTACATATTTTTATATTGATACTAGAGAGGAATTAATGAATAGACGGAGTGGAGTAACGGTGCCCAAGCACTTGGACCATCGGGGATCGAACACAAACGAATTTTATAGGCAGTACAGATCTTATAAATTTAAGCAAACTGAAGTATACACAGTTGTTCTCACCAGTTCTTTAAGGTCATTATGGTTAATTCCTTTCAAGAAGTTACAGCATTAAACACACTTTTCATTCAATTTCTTTATTGAAACTAGAGAAGAAAGAATTCTGAATGACAACCTTAATGGAAACGAAAGTCTACATATCGGGAAACAAAAATATACAGACATAAGACGAATGCACACATGTTGCGAGTGTTGCAACACTGGAATAACGTGTTGTGAGTGTTTCAGCTCAGAAACGAGATGTTGTGAGGTTCGAAAAAAACTAGTTGTGTGTGTGTTGCAACACTCACAACACGTTATATATCGATGTTGCAACTCCTACAACGCGTTTTTTCAATGTTGCAACTCTCACAAGATGTTCTTTATATAATTCAACTCTCATAATATGTTATGTATGCGTTGCAACACTAACAATACGTTATTATTGTGTTGCAAAACTTAAAACACATCATTACTTAACTCTCACATACTTAAGTGTTGCATTTCTTTAAACACTTTATTAATTAACACTCGCTTAATTTTCTACTTAATACTTCATATTTGAATGTAATTAAGTAGACTTAATTACTTTCATAGAAAGTATTTATAAAATAAAATAGAACTGATTTAATGAATAAGTCCTATGCCATTGAATAGTTTATAAGGTGAGTAAGACTATAAATACAGGTGAATAAGTATCTAAGAAATCCGAATGGATTAATAAATACATGATGATTAAGGAAATATTTTAAATATTATAAATAGATATAGAAAAGTTGTTGAAATAAATATATAAAAATAATAAAAATTACAGTCGATTAATTAGACGGCAAATAGGATTCAATAAACAAATCCACACAGGCCGTGACGAGGATTTGATCCTACATCCGGGAGCATCCCAGACACTGCCTTAATCGACTGAGTTATGACAGGGTTAAAAGAGTTGAAACCGAAGTTCTTCTGAACTTACTGGATCCCGCAGCCTCTCTGAGGCACAAACCAGGGTTTTACACAACTCCCCCTTGCTCTCGAGCTATGTCAATAGGCCGTTCTCCCTCTTCGCCCTTACATCATTATACACAGAAACCACATTAACGTGATATATCCAATGAACAAATCGACAGGATCCGTGACGAGGAATCGAACCTGCGTCTGGGAGCATCCAAGACACTATTTACGAGATTACCATTAGAGTGCCTACGGTGGGGATGGGGAATTAGCCTCGGCTACCATCCTCTTTTGTCCAGTCATGTTGGTCGAGTGGTTAAGGTGTCCTGTACGCCAGATGCAGAGTGCTCCTGGCAGTATGGGTTTGAGTCACTTCTGAGGTGGGAGTTTTCAGTTGTATATATGCCTGGAGATCGTTCAGGTTTGTTCGCATTTGTGATTCTCACGTGTGCCCCAACGAATGAGGTGTTTTGATAAAATACCATGCCCAAGATTACCATCAGATTGCTGGCGGGTGGATGGGGAATTAGCCTCGGATACCATCCTCTTTTGTCCGGTCGTGTTGGTCGAGTGGTTAAGGTGTCCTGTACGCCAGATGCAGAGTGCTCCGGGCAGTATGGGTTCGAGTCACTTCTGGGGTGTGAGTTTTCAGTTGCATCTATCGCTAAAGACCATTCAGGCTTGTTCGCATTTGTGTTCCTCGCGTGTGCCCCAGAGAATAAGGTGATTTGATAAAATACCATGACCAAGATTACTATCAGAGTGCCAGCGGAGGGATGGGGAATTAGCAACAGCTACCATCCTCTTTTTGTCCGGTCGTGTTGGTCGAGTGGTTAAGGTGTCCTGTACGCCAGAGGCAGAGTGCTCCTGGCAGTATGGGATCGAGTCTCTTCTGGGGTGTCAGTTGTCAGTTGCATATATGCCTGGAGACCATTCAGGCTTGATCGCATATGTGTTCCTCACGTGTGCCCCAAAGAATGAGGGGATCTGATAAAATAACATGCCCAAGATTACATCAGAGTGCCGGTGGGTGGATGGGGAATTAGCCTCGGCTACCATCTTGAGTTGGTCGAGTGGTTAAGGTGTCCTGTACGCCAGATGCAGAGTGCTCCGGGCAGTATGGGTTTGAGTCACTTCTTGGGTGTGAACACCTCATTCTTTGGGGCACACGTGAGGATCACAAATGCGAACAAGCCTGAATGGTTTCCAGTGTCGGAAAATCCGACACCATTTAATATATCATACAGACAGATAATAATTGCTGCTGTATTACCAACAAGTTAACCCATAGAAAACGTAACTTGTAGTGGAATTACCGTCTATAGAAAACGGGATATCATCACCACATACTATTATATTCTCCACCTATTATGGTGGGAATTATTCTTAAATACATTAGTCTTTGGACTTTACCATCATAAAAACATCTTATATAAATTAACTTAATTATCAATATTAAAGTAGAGTAAATGTGACCCTTCTATCACTTTCTGAAATCTGGACAATGTAAGCCAGGCGAGAGGGAGGAAAGAGGGCAGCCATTGTTGTGTCACCTGTCGAGACGTGTGGAGCAAATTCGGCTCCTATCATATCTGGACAATGTCGGCCAGTAGCGTCAATAGTATGGAGAGTTAGACATTGCCATTGTTGATACTAGACCAGAGGCTCACACGGGAGCAAATTCGGCTCCTGTTAATTTTACTTGGACGTAGTGTTATGGAAACCAAAGGTGTACCATTTTCAACACGCTGTCAACAAATCAAGTTAAGTGTTCTTTCCGAAACCCAGTATCTTTCATTTATGGCCATTAATGTCATTATATAGGGTGAACCGGTTAGAGCACGTGGAAGCCTCAAACTAAAGGTAATTAAGCCAGGTCTTTAAGGTTCCATGTATAGTGTTTTCTCTGATATAGCTTGTCATATATAGAACCTGGCTTCACAGTTAGCGCCCTTTTGACAGGTAAAGACGAGGAAGACTTTGTGCACCAGTTACTGGGTGATGGAAGCTACCTCAAAGAGGATAATTTGGTGTCTACACCCTAGTTATACCTGGTGGACTAACCTGCTGTACTATAAGATAAGGAACCTTTTCAATGTATGTAGTTAATACTGTAGTTTGATTGGCTGCATATATATTTAATTAATATAAACCCCCCCTAATGTGTAGAGGATCGATTTGTGAGATTATGAGATTATTGCAGAAATACAGTCCACTTATCATTATACAAATTGCTATCGAAGTATATAAATTAACGTAAATATAAATTCATATAAATTAAATAAATATAAATCTCACAGGTCGGTTCCCACATCCAGGCATATATGCAACTGACAACTGACACCCCAGAAGTGACTCAAACCCATACTGCCCCATATATATATATATATATATATATATATATATATATATATATATATATATATATATATATATATATATATATATATATATATATATATATATTTTATAAATAAATATATATATATATATATATATATATATATATATTTATATAAATAAATATATATATATATATATATATATATATATATATATATATATATATATATATATTATATATATATATATATATATCCATAAATATATATATCTATAAATACCAGAAAAACGGCCAGCCTACTCATGAGAAACTCTCCAGACACAAAACAGAACGCTTTAAAAGAGACTAACGTCGTCTATGCCTTCAAATGCCCACTTGGGGACTGTAAGCTCCAAAAAACCCAGTATATAGGCAAGACAACAACATCTCTTTCTAGGCGTTTAACGATGCATAAGCAACAGGGCTCCATTAAGGAACATATAATCTCTTCCCACAACCAAACCATCGCCAGAGAAATCCTAGTAAACAACACAGAAATCATCGATAGATACAGCGATAGCAGGCGGCTTGACGTTTGCGAGGCACTACACATCAAGAAGTCAACACCAGCAATCAACAGCCAATTATTGCACAACTGTATTCTACCCACCTCAAGACTCCGCTCCAATATAGAAGCATCAAGAAATATGGACCAATAGGCTTTCTACAAACACTTCTATTCAATATCCATTGTTTCGTGTTCTGTCTTGTGTTGATGAAATTAATACCCTATTAATACCCTTGTTCTGTCTTGTGTTGATGAAATTAATACCCTATTAATACCACATTTTGTTCTGTCTTGTGTTAATGCCACATCACCCCTTCCACCTCACTCAAATGTAGATATAAAATCGGAGATACGTAAGTTCTATTCAGTTGTGTATTTGTGAACTAAAGTCTTTGAAAATGTAATAAGTTTTACGAAACGCGCCCGTGTCGCGTCAGACTAGAAATAAAAATGAATTTTGGAGAATTGATTTTTGATTTACCTCCAACAGTGAAGCGTAATGTACGAAAGATTGAGAAAATTCGTGTTAGAATTATTAATCTTACTTTTTCGGTCATATTTAATAATATATGTCTACAGGAAAGACTGCTACCAAAATATACTAATATTAAAGCGCACGACCCAGCAGCAAGGAATCAAGCCTTCACGATAAAATATCGCCAGGATCTGATTCGTGATCAGATATACAAGGCAGAGAATGAAATCAAAGACAACAAAACGCAACTACTTCATGCTACAAACGAGTGGAGAAATAGCAACATCGACGATAGTATCCGTACCCGCATTGAACAACACCTCGACATCCTCACAGACCAACATCACCTCAGCACTGAAACAAGGATTATCAAGAAACTAACAACATTATATGGAGGACCTATGGCAATTCCAAGACCAAGAGATGGCTTCCTGAACCTTGCAGGAATTAACCTCACTGAGGACCAAGTCACTCTCCTAAATCTGGGCATAAACTGTCATGTTATGTCCAGACCGAGTGAGATGGCCCGGAAAGTAGAGTTGGAAATTCTGTTGGACGACATATTCGACCTCGAGACACAAAAGAAGGTCACTACCAAAGATACCTTACAAGCAGAACTTATTGCAGAAGGAGGAAAGAATCGAGGCAACTACAGAAGCACCATACTGTCCCCCGAGCTTAAAGCGGCAGCTAAAAGCCTTCGTGAGAACAAGGAGATAGTTGTCAGGAGAGGTGACAAGTCGCCAATATATGTCATTCTTAAAAAAGACGAATATCTGGCGAGAATGAACATCATACTCTCTGACCAAACTAAGTTCCAAAGGGTAACGAAGGACACTACAGCCGAATTAAAAGCAAAGGTCAACAAACTGATCGAAACTGTGAACGCCAAGAAATCCGGACTCCACCTGCCAAAGATCATTGGGGAATATAAACCTGGATATGTGTATTGAAATGTCAAGACGCACAAGCCTGGAAACCCACTTCGGCCAATCATTAGCCAGATACCCACACCCACGTACAGACTGGCGAAGCGACTCAACGGCCTGCTGACTCCTTATGTTCCTTGCGCCTTCAGCCTGAAGTCTCCAAAGGAATTTGTTGACTTACTGCGGGGCACACGGGCCACAGGGATAAGAGCTTCGTTGGACGTAGAATCGCTGTTTACCAACGTACCTGTGGACGAGACAATCGGAATGATAGCCGACAGAGTGTATCGTGATCCAGCCTGTACTCCTCTTGACATACCAGAAAATATTCTGAGGAAACTACTCCAAGCTTGTACTAAAGAGGCACCCTCCTTGAGCCCGGATGGGCACATGTATAAGCAAGTAGATGGGGTCGCCATGGGTTCTCCCCTAGGTGTCCTGTTTGCGAACTTCTACATGGGTACCATCGAGCAAAAAGTCTTAGTCGACATGAACTTGAAACCGGCCATATACTGCAGGTATGTTGACGACATTTTTACACAGGTACCTGATGTCAGACATCTGCAGGAGCTGAAGGAGGCATTTGAGCAGAGTTCCGTGCTGCGTTTCACTTACGAGATGGAAAAGGATGGGAAGCTGCCCTTTCTAGATGTAACAGTCATGGAAAAGGGCGGAGGTTTCCACACTGCAGTCTACACTAAGGAAACAAACATAGGAATGTGATTAAATGCCAACAGCGACTGCCCAGACAGGTACAAGAGGAGTGTTGTTAACGCATATGTCGACCGTGCTCTCAGCCACAGCTCAGAATGGAAGCAAGTCGACGAAGAACTCTGTAGGGTAAGGCAGGTCCTAGTCAATAACGGCTTCTCCAATGGTTTCGTCGAAGACATCATAAGAAGGAAAGTGAAAAGCCATGCAACCTCTGAAGAGACAACTAACACAACACCTATACCCACTATTAGACTATTTTACAGGAACTTCTTTTCCACAGCTCATAAAACGGAGGAAAGGGTCCTGAAAGATATTGTTAATAGAAACGTTATCCCTACAGACAAAAATCAGAGGATACAACTGACGATTTACTATAAAACCAGAAAAACGGCCAGCCTACTCATGAGAAACTCTCCAGACACAAAACAGAACGCTTTAAAAGAGACTAACGTCGTCTATGCCTTCAAATGCCCACTTGGGGACTGTAAGCTCCAAAAAACCCAGTATATAGGCAAGACAACAACATCTCTTTTTAGGCGTTTAACGATGCATAAGCAACAGGGCTCCATTAAGGAACATATAATCTCTTCCCACAACCAAACCATCGCGAGAGAAATCCTAGTAAACAACACAGAAATCATCGATAGATACAGCGATAGCAGGCGGCTTGACGTTTGCGAGGCACTACACATCAAGAAGTCAACACCAGCAATCAACAGCCAATTATTGCACAACTATATTCTACCCACCTCAAGACTCCGCTCCAATATAGAAGCATCAAGAAATATGGACCAATAGGCTTTCTACAAACACTTCTATTCAATATCCATTGTTTCGTGTTTTGTCTTGTGTTGATGAAATTAATACCCTATTAATACTCTTGTTCTGTCTTGTGTTGATGAAATTAATACCCTATTAATACCACATTTTGTTCTGTCTTGTGTTAATGCCACATCACCCCTTCCACCTCACTCAAATGTAGATATAAAATCGGAGATACGTAAGTTCTATTCAGTTGTGTATTTGTGAACTAAAGTCTTTGAAAATGTAATAAGTTTTACGAAACGCGCCCGTGTCGCGTCAGACTAGAAATAAAAATGAATTTTGGAGAATTGATTTTTGATTTACCTCCAACAGTGAAGCGTAATGTACGAAAGATTGAGAAAATTCGTGTTAGAATTATTAATCTTACTTTTTCGGTCATATTTAATAATATATATATATATATATATATATATATATATATATATATATATATATATATATATATATATATATGTGTGTGTGTGTGTGTGTGTGTGTGTGTGTGTGTTTACTAGTTGTGTTTTTGCGGGGGTTGAGCTTTGCTCTTTCGGCCCGCCTCTCAACTGTCAATCAACTGTTTACTAACTACTTTTTTTTTTTTCCACACCACACACACACACACACACACACACACACACACACACACACACCAGGAAGCAGCCCGTGACAGCTGACTAACTCCCAGGTACCTATTTACTGCTAGGTAACAGGGGCACTTAGGGTGAAAGAAACTTTGCCCATTTGTTTCTGCCTCGTGCGGGAATCGAACCCGCGCCACAGAATTCCGAGTCCTGCGCGCTATCCACCAGGCTACGAGGCCCCATCCCCATGTGTGTGTGTGTGTGTGTGTCTGTGTGTGTGTGTGTGTGTGTGTGTGTGTGTGTGTGTGTGTGTGTACTCACCTAGTTGTACTCACCTAGTTGTGTTTGCGGGGGTTGAGCTCTGGCTCTTTGGTCCCGCCTCTCAACCGTCAATCAACAGGTGTACAGATTCATGAGCCTATCGGGCTCTGTCATATCTACACTTGAAACTGTGTATGGAGTCAGCCTCCACCACATCACTTCCTAATGCATTCCATTTGTCAACCACTCTGACACTAAAAAAGTTCTTTCTAATATCTCTGTGGCTCATTTGGGCACTCAGTTTCCACCTGTGTCCCCTTGTGCGTGTTCCCCTTGTGTTAAATAGACTGTCTTTATCTACCCTATCAATCCCCTTCAGAATCTTGAATGTGGTGATCATGTCCCCCCTAACTCTTCTGTCTTCCAGCGAAGTGAGGTTTAATTCCCGTAGTCTCTCCTCGTAGCTCATACCTCTCAGCTCGGGTACTAGTCTGGTGGCAAACCTTTGAACCTTTTCCAGTTTAGTCTTATCCTTGACTAGATATGGACTCCATGCTGGGGCTGCATACTCCAGGATTGGCCTGACATATGTGGTATACAAAGTTCTGAATGATTCTTTACACAAGTTTCTGAATGCCGTTCGTATGTTGGCCAGCCTGGCATATGCCGCTGATGTTATCCGCTTGATATGTGCTGCAGGAGACAGGTCTGGCGTGATATCAACCCCCAAGTCTTTTTCCTTCTCTGACTCCTGAAGAATTTCCTCTCCCAGATGATACCTTGTATCTGGCCTCCTGCTCCCTACACCTATCTTCATTACATTACATTTGGTTGGGTTAAACTCTAACAACCATTTGTTCGACCATTCCTTCAGCTTGTCTAGGTCTTCTTGAAGCCTCAAACAGTCCTCTTCTGTTTTAATCCTTCTCATAATTTTAGCATCGTCCGCAAACATTGAGAGAAATGAATCGATGCCCTCCGGGAGATCATTTACATATATCAGAAACAAGATAGGACCGAGTACAGAGCCCTGTGGGACTCCACTGGTGACTTCACGCCAATCGGAGGTCTCACCCCTCACCGTAACTTTCTGCTTCCTATTGCTTAGATACTCCCTTATCCACTGGAGCACCTTACCAGCTACACCTGCCTGTCTCTCCAGCTTATGTACCAGCCTCTTATGCGGTACTGTGTCAAAGGCTTTCCGACAATCCAAGAAAATGCAGTCCGCCCAGCCCTCTCTTTCTTGCTTAATCTGTGTCACCTGATCGTAGAATTCTATCAAGCCTGTAAGGCAAGATTTACCCTCCCTGAATCCATGTTGGCGATTTGTCACGAAGTCCCTTCTCTCCAGATGTGTTACCAGGACATTCTCACGATCTTCTCCATCACCTTGCATGGTATACAAGTCAAGGACACTGGCCTGTAGTTCAGTGCCTCTTGTCTGTCGCCCTTTTTGTATATTGGGACCACATTCGCCGTCTTCCATATTTCTGGTAGGTCTCCCGTCTCTATTGACTTACTATACACTATGGAGAGTGGCAGGCAAAGTGCCTCTGCACACTCTTTCAGTACCCATGGTGAGATCCCATCTGGACCAACAGCCTTTCTAACATCCAGATCCAGCAGGTGTCTCTTGACCTCCTCTCTCGTAATTTTGAACTCCTCCAAGGCCGCCTGGTTTACCTCCCTTTCTCCCAGCACAGTGACCTCACCCTGTTCTATTGTGAAGACCTCCTGGAACCTCTTGTTAAGTTCCTCACACACCTCTCTGTCATTCTCTGTATACCTGTCCTCGCCTGTTCTAAGTTTCAATACCTGTTCTTTCACTGTTGTTTTCCTTCTGATGTGACTGTGGAGTAGCTTTGGTTCGGTCTTGGCTTTGTTTGCTATATAATTTTCAAAATTTTTCTCTGCTTCTCTTCTCACCCTGACGTACTCATTCCTGGTTCTCTGGTATCTCTCTCTGCTTTCTGGTGTTCTGTTATTCCGGAAGTTCCTCCACCCCTTTTTGTTCAGTTTCTTCGCTTCCATACATGCCCTATTATACCATGGATTCTTCTGTTGCTTCTCGGATTTTTCCCTTTGGGCCGGGATGAATCTGTTTACTGCCTCCTGACACTTTTGGGTAACATAGTCAAAAAATGGCTGTGTGTGTGTGTGTGTGTGTGTGTGTGTGTGTGTGTGTGTGTGTGTGTGTGTGTGTGTGTGTGTGTGTATAATAGTTGGAATGGTTCAACTTTCATTGAGCAATTTCTTTGTTGTGTGACGGGAAAGTGTTGGAGTATCGATGTTCGGCAGTCCTCCAATGGCAGGTGTCAATGCCTGGTCACACTTACAAAAAAAAGATAGACTGCTTGCCTGTTGTCTGTGGTAAGTTAGAGGGAGGAACACGTAAAACACAAAATATGAACAATGAAACTTTAATATATTTACTTTAATCATAAATGAAAATAAAGACAAATCTCGGGGGAATGAAAGCACAATTAAATAACAAAGATAAATGCAAAGACAATGTGAGACACAATAGTATAATGGTAATATAATAAAATGGTGCTGAGAATATCGGCTATGGCTGAGACCTCCCTTCGTATACGAGCCAATGAGCTAGTATGCCAGAGAGAGATGTCAGCTCTAAGAGCACAAAGAATATTCTGAAGTTGATAGCTGGTCAGGCTCAGACGTCGACTCAGGTAACTGGCGCTGAGGTGCGGTGTGCAGGTGCGCGGTCGGCGAGTCACCAATCAGGAGCAGGCAAGCTGGTGAAGGGTAGTTAGCTGGTTTGATGACGAGCCGGCGTGTGGAGGGTGTGTGGAGTGGGGGGATCTTGGGTACGTTTTGCCTCCTGGTCAAAACGTTTTGTGGTACCAGTGACGTATCTTGAATGTAGCATCTTACTTGTATAATTGACGTAACTTTAAGTAGGGAAGAGCAGGCTCAATCTCTCTAGAAAGAGATTATCGTCACAACTCTCACCCGAAGCCTCCTGTTCCGGGTGAAGTTACGTCTTCAGGTGGTAGAGTGGTAGGTGGAGCAGCCTCTACCTCATAGACTCTGGAGAGGGCGTCTGCTATGATGTTGTCAGAACCCTTGATGTAGAAGATCTCCAGGTTGAAATTCTGCAGATATAAAGCCCATCGTAGAAGCCGTTGGTTGTTGAATTTTATTTGCTGCAGGAAGCGTAGGGGATTGTGGTCCGAGTAGATGGTGGTAGACCGAGCACTTTGCAGGTACGGTTCGAAGTGCTGCAAGTTCAGGACGATTGATAGCAGCTCCTTCTCGATAGTGCTGCAGTTCCTTTGGTGTGGCTTTAATTTATAGCTGTAGTAGCCAACAGGCAGAATCTCCTCGACTCGTTGTTGCATCAGGTCACCACCGATGCCGGTTCCACTGGCGTCGACATGGAGGATGAAAGGCTTCGTGATATCTGGCGAGGTGAGAATAGGATTAGAACATGGCAAAGGAGCACTATTATAGTCCTGTAAATGGGGATGAAGATCAGGTAGGATTTCTGATTTGGAAAGCACCGTCTCAGTGTTAATGCTTTCGGGAGAAGCAGGGAAGGTTTCACTGTGGAGGTATGGACCTTTAAATGTGGAGACTGCTATCAACACATTGGGGGGAATACCTTGATACTGCTTTAGGAGGTTGACGTGGCACAACTGGGTCTTCCGCCGCCTATCTGGAGTCTCAAGAACGTAGTTGTGGTTGTTCCTGCACTCCTTGATACGGTAGGGTCCTGAAAACTTGTTTTGTAATGGAGAACCTGGGATGGGAAAATATGCCAACACAAAGTCTCCTGGTTTAAATTTCCTTAATTTGCTGCTTTGGTCAAAATGAGTCTTCATCCTCTCCTGGGCTTTCAATAGGTTGTCATGAGCAAATTTACGTACTCTTTCTAGAATGTGTTTTAAGTTTTGAAGAAACTGAGGCACATTCTGATGGTCACTGAAGGTGGCATTACGTAGAGAGTCCTTGAAAGCTTTGAGAGGAGTACGGCACTTACGTCCGTAGAGCATCTCATAAGGAGATACTCCTAGAGACTCATTGGGGAGACTTCGAAAAACGCACATAATGAGATCAAGTTGTTTATCCCAGTCCTTCAAGGTGTCATTGCAGAATTTCTTTAGGAGTGCTTTAATAGTCTGATGACTACGTTCAAGAGAACCCTGTGAAGCAGGATGATAGGGGCTGGACAGTACCTGTGTGATGTTGAACTCCTCCAGTGTCTTCTTAAAGATCTCACTGGTGAAGTTGGTGCCACAGTCACTTTGAACCTCTCTTGGAAATTCATACTGGGTGAAGATCTCCAATAGGTGTTTCACCACAGTAGCAGCCGTAATGTTCTTTACTGGAACTGCTATGGGGAACCTGGTGGTAGGACACATGATAGTTAATATATATGCGTTGCCAGAACTGGTCCGGGGTAAAGGACCAACACAGTCTATGACGAGTCTGTGGAAAGGTTCCGCAGGCACCTGGATGGGTTTTAGTGGAGCCTGAGGAATAGAGATGTTAGGTTTACCTGCCATCTGACATATATGACACTGTTGTACGTATTTCTTTCCGTCTTTTACCATACCTGGCCAGTAGTAGTCTTGTCTGATTCCGTGGTAGGTTTTGCTGAAACCATAGTAAGAAAGAGCTCCGTGGGCCAGGTGTAGAATATCGGGCCGTATGCTGGTGGGAATCACTAGTTGTTCGACATTGGCCCAATCGTCATCCTCCTTCAGCTTGCTGGGTCTGTATCTGCGGTAGAACAATTCATTCTCTAGGAAGAACCCAGGGATACTGTCAGGTTGAGTCTCAGCCTGGAAGAATAATGGTGTTAATGCTTGGTCTTCCCTCTGTAACTTACGGAACTCCAACTTGGTAAGATTTGGAGGTAGATTCTGAGGGTCTTGAGGGACAGCGGTAGCAGTAGAGTCAGCTGGTTGCGGTCGTGCAGCTCGTGCACGGGTGGTCACCAAAACCGGAGGAGAAACTTTATCACTTTCTTGAACCTCTGCTGGAACATATTCAAAGATGGGATTATCCACAACAGAAGTACACACCTGGGGTTGGTCCGTGATGATCAGGTTGGACGGTTGCAGATCTTCTGCCAAGTCGTTGCCCAGGAGAAGTTGCACTCCAGGCATGGGAAAAGGCTTTTCCCTGATGGCGACTTGGACTTCACCGGTCACGAAGGGACAATCCAGGTGGACTCTGGCGAGTGGATATGGAGTGGTAGCAATGAGGTCAGTGATAAGGACGGTTTCCCCGGTGTAGGTGACGTTAGACACAGCTGATTTCAACATAATGGACTGAAGAGCCGCTGTGTCCTTCAGGATCTTCAATTTGAAACTTCCCTCCGAATCTGTACCGTTGGTAGAGACAGTTCCAGGAAACAGGTGTTTACTGAAGAGAGAAAGATCATTACCATGAACACCAACATTCATCACAGGCTTACCGGACTTAGGAGGAGTCTGTTTGGGTTTAGTAGATTCATTGCTCTTGTATTGAGCCTTATCACATCTATCTATGGTATGTCCATAGAGTTTGCAATACTTACAATATAATTGTGAGCTCGCTTGATCTGTACTCACTTTATCATAACTGTACCAAGACTTCTTACTGGAAGGTGGTTCTGGTGTCAGCCGGTGGATGAGGCTATAGGTGTCAGCCGACTTAGCACATTTGATGTAGTCGGTTTCTTCTTTATCTGCTAGATATAAATGGACGGAAGGGGAACACGTCTCAAGAATTCCTCAACTAGCATGAGGTTGATGAGTTCTGCAAATGTAGAGACATGTGCTGCTTCCAGCCATTTAATGAAATATCTTTTCTTGGTATTGGCAAATTCTAGAAAGGTGGTGGTACTTGCCTTTAGATGGTCACGGAATTTTCGACTGTAGCTTTCAGTGGAGAGAAGGTAGGCGTCTAAAACTACTTGCTTCAGGGTCTGGTAGTCATTCTCAGACGCTAAGGTACTGAGAGTAACTGCAGCTCTACCTGTAAGATGCACTCTGAGAAGGGTAGACCATTGGTCAGCAGGCCAGCTAAGTTTATTAGCTAGGGTCTCAAAGGTGGTAAAAAAGACATCAATCTCTGTCTCAACGAATGGTGGCATTAACTTACTTGCATGACAGACATTGAAACTTACTGGAAGACTGGCGGTAGCTTGCTGGCGTTGAGTGAGGTGTGTAGTTTCCAACGTGAGTTCTTGTTGACGACATTCTATAGCCATTGCCGCTTGCTGTTTGTCATGCTCGCGTTGTATCTCCAGGTGGCGTTGTTTTGCTTCAAGCTGTATTCGTTCACGCTCACGGAGTATTGCAATCTCACGTTCCTTGAGGGCAACCTCTCGTTCTTGTTCTTCTTTCCTCAAGGCGGCCTCTCGTTCTTGTTCTTCTTTTCTTATTGCAGCTTCTTCTTTCCTGATTTGTAGAGCTGTTTGCTGTTGCTCCCTCTCGAGCTTTGCGAGCTCGAGTTTGAGTTTCATAGTCGCCAAATCAGTTTTATCTGCAATAGAATAAGTTTCGTGAGTTTCAGAGTCAATCTTCCCTTCATCTAAGAGGTAATCCATGATTAGGTTATGTATTTCATTTTTGTTGGCTCCATGGGGAACATCTAGTTGATACTCGTGTGCAAGAGTTTGTAATTCAGTTCTCTTGGCACGACAATAGGTTCCTATTGGAACATGAGCACTAGGCATGAGGGCGTGCAAAGTGGAGAGGTATATTGGCAGCCAGTCCTTGTGTGGCAACTGTCAACGGTGGGATCATAGAACGTGGCAATGTGATCGCCCAATTAGGTGTGGGTGTTGCAGTGGCTCTCATGACACCAAGCAGTGTCTGGCCAAGCTTACACCGGGTGGGGGTGGCGGGGTAATACCTAGATGTGTCAACTGCAAGCAGGCCCACCATGCCTGGAACAGATATGGCAGCAGGAGGCCTGACTGGCAGGGCTTGAGAAGGACGCCGACGCAGACAGCAGGTGGACCAGTGAACAGGGGCGGGAATGGCTCCGTGAACAGTACCACAGCAAGCCAGGGTCCAGCCTCCAGTAGGCAGACAACAGCCTGGGGTAGTGGTGGAGTGACCCACCACCACCCCGCACAGGCCCAACCAGACCCCATTTCTCTCACAAACCAACTTACCTCAACCCCACTCACTAACCCCAACCCTATCTCCCTCACTAACCCCAACCCTACCCCACCCAACAACACCATTCCTGCCTCATCACCCATACCCCCTAACGCCTCCCAGTCAACCAGCCCTTCCGCCTCTCAGGCGACCCTCCCTTCCCCCCACCCTACCACTCCCCCTCCCCACTCACCAGTCAACACCTCACTGGGTCCAGATAAAACAATGCCGCCCGATATGGAAGCAATGATTACCCACATTATAAAAAATCACCCACTCATGCAAGAACTAATAAGCAAGCAAAATAAACTTGAGAATACCCTATGTACAATCCAGAAGACCCAGGAGGACATACTTCACATTCTGCAGGGCCTGACGTTGCCTCAGGCGAGTTCAGCAGGTTGCAACTTGGTGCATGGGGATGCAACACGAGCCACGGCACATAACAGCAAACTCAGTGCTACCCAAGTGAACTCAGTGCGACCCAGTGAACACACCACCACCAGTGAACACAACACCACCAGTGAACACAACAGCACCACCAGTGAACACAACGACACTAGTGTACACAACACCACTGGCACCCATACAAACAGTACCACCAGCACATGACGGTGGTGCAACACCACATACAACACCACCAGTGAACACACTCTCACCAGCAACAACACCGCACACAGTACATCTGATGACCAACACCTCCACGATGGATAACCACGCTGAAGAAAGTCTCACTATCCTACAATGGAACTGCAATGGCGTTCGCAATAGAATTAATGACATCATACAATACGCTCGTGAACACCAAACTGACGTCATAGTGCTACAGGAGACAATGGTAGGTGATGACTTCAACCCAAGGTTCAGCGGTTATCGCAAGTTCTCCCTGCCACATGGGGAAAGAAAACGGGGTCTCATCACTTTTGTAAATAACAACATTCCCGCACAGATTATTGATGACCTGCACATAGGGGATGAGTTTGAATCACTGAGAGTAACCCTTTACTTAAACAATAATGCCCTACATATAATCAACCTATATATGCCACAGAGTAAACTTGACCTTGACGCACTGCCTGAGTTTGTTAATGAAGAACCTACCCTGCTGGTTGGTGACCTTAATGCCAGACACCCACAATTTGGTGCCAACTGTCATCAGCCCAATGTCAATGGACGGAAACTGTCACTCTTTGTCAGGGGAAGTGAAAACCTTAGGGTCCTGGGTGATGAACAGCCAACTCACCTCAGAGGAGGAAGATTAGATTATGCTCTCCTGCTGAATGCACAGGACACGGATGCCAGTACACACATTGTGCACAGTTTATGTAGTGACCATTGGGCATTGATTACTACCGTCGACATGAGCAAGAGAAGGAAAGAGACAAATAAAAGAAAAAGGTTATCACTCGGACCAGATATGAGGCTGCACTTCATAAACAGGATGAGTGACTGGTTCACGGAATACCAAATCCCAGAAGACATTAACACATTTGTTGATGACCTTAACCACCAAATTGAGAGCTGTCTAAGAGTTCCGCGCCGTACGCTGGGCGAAGTAACCCTCAGAGGAAGAAAATAAAATGGTATGAGAATGATTACATAAAGATGCTTAACGCAAATGTGCGAGACATGAGTAGAGAGTACCGGAGACATCCCACTGAAAGTAACCAAGAGCTGATGACCAGACCACACACTAGAAATTGAAGAGACGACGACGTTTCGGTCCGTCCTGGACCATTCTCAAGTCGATTGTCAAGTCAAGTCACAATCGACTTGAGAATGGTCCAGGACGGACCGAAACGTCGTCGTCTCTTCAATTTCTAGTGTGTGGTCTGGTCATCATACTTCAGCCACGTTATTGTGACTCATCGCCTGCATAACCAAGAGCTGTTTAAAACTGTGTGTCAAGTAGCCAGGGAAGAGAAGATTAAAGAGCGGGAAAGACAATGGCTTGAGTTCACTAGCTCTATTGGACGGGAAACATCTGCAAAACAAGTGTGGGCAAAAATTCAGATAGCTGAGGGTGGCAGAGCCCGGCCTGCGGCTCACAAAGACCCCCAGGGTAAGGCTGAGGAACTAATTCACAAGTGGAGTGATGCAGCATCCTCCTTCTCCCTCCCTGCAGAAATCAGCAGGGAACAGCTCCTGCGACATGATGACAGAAGAATTAGGATAACAAGAGCACTGTCTAGTGATGACGAGTATGGGGAACCAATCACAGCCCAAGAGGTAAGGGGCGCTATGAAAAAGGGTAAAAGTACAGCACCTGGTGAAGATGGCGTCACCTACGACATACTCAATGCACTGTGTGAAGTGTCTGGGAATCCACTACTCCACCTGTTTAACAAGTCATTCCTAAGTGGAGTGTTGCCCACACAATGGAAACACGCAATAATTATTCCCATACCGAAGCCTAATGACCCTGGTAATTACAGACCTATCAGCCTCGTGTCATGCACTTGCAAGATGCTAGAAAGGATCATCCTAAACCGACTGTTGCACAAAATAGGCAGGTTAAGGGAGAGGGTCAATGGATTTGTTAAAGGACGGAGCACAGCAAATTGTATAGTTAATTACTTGGCTAATGACACGGCTAGGTACTCTGTATTTGTTGACATCAAAGGAGCCTTCGACAAAGCACAGGGGATTGCGATCCTGGACGAGCTTGCATGCATGGGTGTCAAGGGGAGACTCATGAAATGGGTTGAAGACTACCTCACAGGAAGGAAAGCCAAGGTTTGCTTCAATGGAGCAGTCTCCAGAACGATGAATATGGAACTCGGGACCCCCCAAGGCGGAGTCTTAAGCCCTACACTATTCAATGTACTTATGAACGCCATTGCAAATATTGATTTTTCGGAAGGAACACAACAAGTGGGATATGCAGATGATGTCCTAATACAAGCTCCCACCTTGGGAAAAATTGAACAGTCCATTGAACTCCTCGGAAGGAAATGTATTGAGCTCGGTTTCACTCTCTCCACAAACAAGACGAAGGCATACTCCCATCACAAGCGGAGAGCAAATGATGAACTGCAAATTAATGGTGTAACACTTGAATGGGCTGACCACTACCGGTACCTTGGCGTCACTGTCGGCTCTAACAAGGGAAAGAAAGAGGAGCTCAATCAACTCATAGGAACATGCAAAAGTCGACTCAGGGCACTGAAAGCTATGACCTGGAATGGACATGGAGCCTCTATTGCCGTGCTCAAAATGATGTACACAGCCTATGTGCGCTCCGTCATAGACTATGCCGCACCAGTACTGTGCACCTACTCCCAAAGCGATATGAAAAGGCTTGAAAGCATTCAAAATGAAGTCTTGACAATCATTCTTGGAGTCCCAAGAACTGCCAAAACGTCTAATCTACGATAGGAGTTGTCCCTTCCCAGTATTAAAAGCAGAATTCAGGAGCTGAATGCTAAGCTTGCAATTAGGATAGCCAGAGATCCCCATTACAATGATATTGCCAAGAAAAAACTGAGCTCTGTGCTACTTTCAGGGGGAAACAGGAGAAGCAAAAAATGGCATCACAGAGCAGTCTGCTACCTTCAAGAGCTTCACCTGCTTGAGCAAGCCCGTGAGCTCCTGCCTGTAGAGAGGTTACCTCCCTGGAAGGATGACTCAGTGCAAGATCATCATCAATGAAATGGCAATGAAAAAATCCAACATGATACCACAAGAAATGAGGCACAAGTATCTCGAGGACATTTATAAAGAAGCCGGAGATGAACTAGATCAAATCTACACTGACGGGTCATCTAATCCTATCAATGGCAGGGCTGGTGCAGCATACACGGTAATCAAGGATAATACCTTCCTACGCAGAAATGAAGAAAAAGCACGTATTGAGAACTATGCCTCTTCAACGCAAGCAGAGCTAACTGCCATTGTTATGGCGTTAAGGTTTCTTGAACGGAACACTAATGGTGCAGTGATTTGCACCGATTCAAAAGCAGCACTGCAAAGCCTAAGTAAAAATCATGGCAGAAAATCTTGCAATAGTCGCTGAAATCAAGAGAGCTGTGAGAGTACTTACCAATCAGGGAAGAGTCATCAAGTTTCTGTGGATCCCCTCCCATGTTGGAATATGTGGGAATGAACGAGCAGATGTGCTGGCTGCTGAAGGCGCTGAAGGAGACCATATTGAATACTTCATACCCAAGACTCAACTACAAATTAGAGGTATTATCAGGCAACATCACCGTGACAAGGAAACTGAGGAAAGGAGGATAGAAGCACAAACCAGTGAATCTGTACGATGGTACAACATGGTTGCAGCTGGCAATCCCAATCAGTATGGCCGAAGAGGAGGACGACGAGGGAGAGAATCTGTAATAGCGAGAATCCGTCTTGGATACAAATATCCATGGAGATTTGGAATGGAAACAACAGTTGATCAGCGAAGTTGCAGAATCTGTGGTGAGAGTGATGGACACCGCCTTGACCACTATCTACGTGAATGTGAACACCTGAGAGACATTAGGAATAACTGTAGAATAATAAACCCCACATTGTTTGAGTTAGGAAAACACTATTTGTCAAATATTGATACTGTTCTTAAAAGATTTTCCCATTTTGCACCCGCAAGATAACGTAAGCTTTTAAGGGTTGATAAATGTTAATCTTCTTGTTTGAGGAGCTGTTCACTTGAGACAGTTAAGCAAGTCCCAGCTATGTCTGGGTACAAGTGACAGGATGAACAACCCAGCGGGTTTTCTTCCTATTGGGGAGTGTTGTAACATTCTGCTATGGCGGTATGTTCACTCACAAGATGAGTGGCGCTGCCCAATAAACTCGCCCCTCGGGGCAAAATTTAAAATTTAATAGGTTCCTATTTCACCAGCTGGATCGTTACGGAAAGCTTGGAAACGAAACATGGTGAAAGATAGCAAATAAATGTACACGAATATAGTTGTGATATGGTAAATGTCAGAAACAGGATAACGTGACAACTGGTAACTATCCTGTGGAATTTTAATCTTTAACAATAAACGTTATTTATAGGATGGTAAATGATTAGTCAATCAAAGTCGCAGGAAATCTAGTACCCGGTACTCAATGTAAGAGAATAATGGCAAGAAAATCGTACTAAATAAGTGAAACTGAGTTTCTAAAACAAATGAAACATTTAATTGTTCCAAAAGAGAATTAGGTAGTCCAAGAATGTAGGCATACCTTGCCGAGTCTCTATAGGACATAAGCAAGGGTTTCCCACTAAATGAATATGATACTTACAGAATTAGCGAACTTTGTGCTCTGTAAAAAGAAAGCTAATTCCCTACCTAAGTAAATATCATCAATCTCTGACCGACGTGTAGGGGTGCGAGTGTCAACTGGTGTCGAGAACTGCTGCTGAGGTCCCAACTCAGCAACTTAGTCCGTGCTTGAGGAACTATGGCCCTCTTATCCTCCTTCGGTCGGATTGCAGAAGATAGGGTGCTTTGACCCGGAGACAAACCAAAGTACCAGGGTACCACAATGATGATCTGCCCATAATGTGAGAAATATCCTAGTGACAAAAGGTGGTAAGCAAGAGTAATAACACGGAGGGAGAGATGACCAATTAAGAGAATGACTGAGGCCTACAGTCACCACGTAATCCAAAGTTATCTCACACTCACCATATGCTACTCTCGGAATGCACAATACACACAGCACCATATAAATATGAAAATTAATGATAATATTGAAAAGCTACTTTAGCAAAGCGAAGTACGCTTACCACGAATTAGACGTTCTGGTACTAGTACCTGAGTGAAGCTCCTAGGACAGGCCCCCATTAAATGTGATGGGAAAGTGTTGGAGTAACGATGTTCAGCAGTCCTCCAATGGCAGGTGTCAATGCCTGGTCACACTTACAAAAAAAAAGATAGACTGCTTGCCTGTTGTCTGTGGTAAGTTAGAAGGAGGAACACGTAAAACACAATATATGAACAATGAAACTTTAATATATTTACTTTAAACATAAATGAAAATAAAGACAAATCTCGGGGGAATAAAAGTACAATTAAATAACAAAGATAAATGCAAAGACAATGTGAGACACAATAGTATAAAGGTAATATAATAAAATGGTGCTGAGAATATCGGCTATGGCTGAGACCTCCCTTCGTATACGAGCCAATGAGCTAGTATGCCAGAGAGAGATGTCAACTCTAAGAGCACAAAGAATATTCTGAAGTGATAGCTGGTCAGGCTCAGACGTCGACTCAGGTAGAGGGCGCTGAGGTGCGGTGTGTAGGTGCGCAGGTCGGCGAGTCACCAATCAGGAGCAGGCAAGCTGGTGAAGGGTAGTTAGCTGGTTTGATGACGAGCCAGCGTGTGGAGGGTGTGTGGAGTGGGGGGATCTTGGGTACGTTTTGCCTCCTGGTCAAAACGTTTTGTGGTACCGGTGACGTATCTTGAATATAGCATCTTACTTGTATAATTGACGTAACTTTAAGTAGGGAAGAGCAGGCTCAATCTCTCTAGAAAAAGATTATCGTCACAGTTGCAACACACACACTTGGACCGTGATGCAACACTCAACTCACATTCCTATCAAGCGTTTAACGTTGTTTTCTTGCCTGATATTAATGTTTTATTGTTAATATGAATTATTACCAAAAAGTAAGCGATTTAATATATGAACAAAAGATGATAGAAAATATAACTAACAAGTAATTAAATAGACTGAATAAAATAAATAAATAAAATGTGACTGAAGAAACAAATTATATAAGATTGACCAGCTAATAAAGGTGATAAACAAGAGAAAAATAGGTTATTAAATATCTAAAAACTGGTGTTTGCATTGGTAAATGATGCTTCAACAAATAGATAAAATTATTTAAATTAATATATAAAAGTGGGTAAAATTGACAAATAAAAAGTGATAGAACATTTTAAGTGTAATTAAATAGAAGAAAATTGCAATTGAATAATATTAAACTGAACTATTATTTAACTAAAGGAAAAAAAATAAGGTGAAACTACGGAGGTCGAACTGGTGACCGCGTGAACACCGGGTCAGACCTCCCAGTCTGACCACGACGCTTCCTGCTTAATGAAAAACTCATCACTCATACATGCATCCACTTCATCATACCTGATGAAGAGGATGAGGTGAATCTGCAAATCTGAGGTGAGGACCTCAGATTGGCGTGAAGTCACAAGTGGTGTACCGCAGGGTAATGTACCGGAACCAATCCTGTTTCTTATATGTAAATGATCTCACAGAGGGTATTGACTCATTCATCTCAGTGTATACTGATGAAGCCAAAATTATGAGAAGGATTATGACAGAGATAGAGAGCACGAGGCTTCAAGAAGACCCGGACAAACTGATGGAATGGTCCAACAAATTGTTGTTAGAGTTTAACCTGAGTAAATGTAATGTAAAGAAGATAGGGGTTGGGAGCTGGACGCCAGATACACGGTATCATTTGGGAAATGAAATTCTTCTAGAATAACAGAGGTTTAACCTGGGGGGGTTTAAATCATGCCAGACCGGTACCCCAAATCCCACAACAAGAGGATAACATCAGCGGCATATGCCAGGTTGGTCAACATAAGAACGGTCTTTAGAAACTTGTGTAAGAAATCATTCAAAACTTTGAATACTACTGTATGTCAGACAAATCGTGGAGAATGCAGCTCAAGCATGGAGTCCATATTTCGTCAAGGATAAAACTAAATTGGAGAAGGTTCAGAGGTTTGCCACCTGACTAGTGCCCGAACTGAGGGGCATGTGCTATGAGGAGACGCAACGAGAATTAAACCTGGCGTCGCTGGAAGACAGGAGAGTTAGGGGGGATATGATCATCACATTCAAGGTTCTTGAAGAAGTGATAGGGTAGACAAAGACAGTTTATGTAAAATAAGGGGCACACGTACTTAGTGACACCGGTGGAAATTCAGTGCCCAAGTGATCCATAAAGACATAAGAAAGAGTTTTTATAGTGTCAGAGTTGTTAATAAATGGAAAGCATTAAGAAGTGATTTGGCGGAGGCAGACTTTAGACACAATTTCAAGTGAAGATATGATAGAGCAAATAGGCTCAGGAACCTGTACACCTGTTGATTGACAGTTGAGAGGCGGTCCGAAGAGCCGAAGCTTAGCCCCAGCCATCACAACTACAAATAGGGGAGTACATCTTCAATTGACCATTGAGGCCTGAGAAACCAAAATTTGTGAGAGAAAACAATCTGAGGAAAGATGTAAGGTACGGAAAGGTATTTATGAGGTGAAAGCGCTAGGCCAGTATGCCTGTAGCACTTGGAATGGACATTAGGATGAGCTGGTATGTGAGGACTGAGTGAAGGAACGCTGCCCAACCTCTTCGACCTTCGGGGATCGAGTGTAAACATATTTTATTGGCAGCAAAGATCTGAATATATATATAAACAAAGGAAACTGCATAAGTTGTTCTCTGGAATTATTTAAGGTATATCAAGGTGTTATTACACTTAGTATTTATTTATTAAAAATTAAATTAATAATTTTTGGGATATGTTGTTTAAAGGCATTGATGTGCTCACATAGAAGAGCTCACCAATAAGAGCTCACCTATATGTTGTCACATAGAAGAGTTCTCACATAGAAGAGCTCACCAATAAGAGCTCGCCTATATGTTGTCACATAGAAGAGCTCACTAATAAGAGCTCACCTATATGTTGTCACATAGAAGAGCTCACCAATAAGAGCTCACCTATATGTTGTCACATAGAAGAGCTCACTAATAAGAGCTCACCTATATGTTGTCACATAGAAGAGCTCACCAATAAGAGCTCACCTATATGTTGTCACATAGAAGAGCTCACTAATAAGAGCTCACCTATATGTTGTCACATAGAAGAGCTCACCAATAAGAGCTCACCTATATGTTGTCACATAGAAGAGCTCACTAATAAGAGCTCACCTATATGTTGTCACATAGAAGAGCTCACCTATATGTTCTCACATAGAAGAGCTCACCTAGATTGCTTGTTATGACCACACATACACCAGTATGATCATAATTTGGCTGGTGTATGATGAGCTCAAACTCAGTAGTGATATCTTGGCTGATTAGCTATCACGAATATTAAATTATGTAGTTAATCTTATTTCGACAATACACTAGTAATAAATGTGTATTGCCAATGTATATCATACATAACTATGAATATTATATTTCTGTACCATACGTCCTTGACATGTATTTGTGGATATATATTAGAAGTCTAGTGAATAGCAATAGGCTAAGGTCATGTAGCTTGAAAAAACTCCTTATATGCATATGTTATGATATACTACATAATGCTAAATAGAAAATGTTATGTGAACTATAATGAAGAATGTATACATTACGGTATCTGCTGCATTACTATCTTGTATAATGTGTAATATTAATTTCATGATTGTTCATGGCAATGTTCTCTTGACATGATATTAAATTAGATTCTGGAACAATCCATTTCATGGTTGTTCATGGCATTGTCCTCTTGTCATGACGTTAAATTAGATTCTGGCACTGCGAGATGTATACCACATATACAAGGTTATGATACTCATATTGTATGTATATACTTCTAATTGTTTTCATGTATATTTATGTACAATGGTTGGCTGGCAAACGTCTTGAAATCCTCCCTTGACTACCTCCTCCCCCCCCCCCTTCATTGAGTATCGACGCACGGCAGTCTTACCATGTCGTATTTATATGAATTTTTTGTTCACATATATATATATATATATATATATATATATATATATATATATATATATATATATATATATATATATATATATATATATATATATATATCTTGATATAATTTTTAATGTATTGAATTATTGTTATGTAATATTATGTAAGGTTGTGTATTATATTCTTTGTTTAGTTAATATATGAATTAGAAGTTCTTGATCGAGAATGTCTGTTTATGAGTTTGAGATATTTGAGAGATCAGGATCAATTGACTTGTGGACTTGGATACGGTGTCGCTCCCGGCCAGCTTGGCTCTGGGCGGCCACTCTCTTTGATCGTCTCAGTCGAACACATGTGTTGGCGCTATGGTCCAGGTATTGTGACCTTATTTGCGTTAATTGACTGCTAAGATATTTGTCATGTTGCAGTAATGTATACCATGCATTAGTTCTAACGTTTTGCATCATTCATACCAGGTGGTACAAATGTCTTATTTAAATGTCGTAAATAAGACTTTTATACGTCTTAGCGAGGTGGGTACCTGAGGATCTCAATTCATGCCATTGTGCTGTAAATGATATTGATTCCTCATAACTCATTTGTTAATGATTGTGACACCACCATCCTGTATTGGTATTAGCACCATCCTGGCGCTAGTGTCCACACTGCGCCATGATAGAGCCTGGTGTCAGCTAGTGCTGATTGTATTCAGTTTTGAGACCTATTGATGGTCATGCCCTGCTGATGAGAATCTGGATAAGTAATTGAATGTGATTAATTTGAGAGTGAATATTTTTTAAAATGTTATGTTGACTAATGTTAATGTCCAGTAAACTGGAATATTTTTTACTTGCCTTTCACTTCCCTAGACACTTGTTGATATTTGGCCAGGCTATGTTTTCCACAGATGCTGTAGGTTCACTCCCCCTTAACACACACACACACACACACACACACACACACACACAGACACACACACACACACACACACACACACACACACACACACACACACACACACACACACACACACACACACACACACACACACACACACACACACACACACACACACACACACACACACACACACATATATATATATATATATATATATATATATATATATATATATATATATATATATATATATATATGTAGTACTTAGTAGCCAGAACGTCGTACTCAGCCTGCTATGCAAGGCCCGATTTGCCTAATAAGCCAAGTTTTCCTGAATTAATATATTTTCTATAATTTTTTTTTTATGAAATGATAAAGCTACTCATTTCATAATGTATGAGGTCAATTTTTTTGTATTGGAGTTAAAATTAACGTAGATATATGACCGAACCTAACCAACCCTACCTAACCTACCCTAACCTATCTTTATAGGTTAGGTTAGGTTAGGTATCCGAAAAAGTTAGGATAGGTTAGGTTAGGTAGTCGAAAAACAATTACTTCATGAAAACTTGGCTTATTAGGCAAATCGGGCCTTGCCTAGTAGGCTGAGAAGTGCGTTCTGGCTACTAGGTACGACATATATATATATATATATATATATATATATATATATATATATATATATATATATATATATATATATATATATAAAATATATATATATATAAAATATATATATATATATATATATATATATATATATATATATATATATATATATATATATATATATATATATATATATATATATATATATATATATATATATATATATATATATATATATATATATATATATATATATATATATATATATATATATATATATATATATATATATATATATATGTTTCATTGAATATGACCGCATATTCTGTATTTATTATTTTCTGGTTTAGGGCTTCTATCCCTCTAACTATTTTCTTAGCATCAGGGCTTAATTGAAATAGGAGTTCTCCAAAACTCATTTTCGTACTTTTAAGGTGAAGAAAAGAAGTGATTTACTATAGAGTGTATTACACTTATTTGTATAATTTGCACGACGTTTCGAACCTCCATGGTTCATTCTCAAGTGAACAGATCTTACAATACTAGTTGATTTTATACCCGCATTAGGTCAGGTGATAATACAGTGAAGGTGAAAACATGGGGGATACATAAGGGATAAACATAGGGGCTGCAGAAGGCTTATTGGCCCATACGAGGCATCTCCTATCTAAACACAAAGATTAATCCAGTGTAATTGGCCTGTTATGTTGGACATTGTCTTCTGTGTTGGCATCGATATGTTCTTGTCTTGTCCTTACTCTCATGGTGGGTAGAGTAAATAGTTCCGTGATTTGGGTGTTCATGGTAGGTCGCTCTATTCTTATGTGAATTGCCTCAAGAATTTGTAATCTTCTTGAATCTTGGGTTTTGTCTATTATGCAAGTATTCTTGTTCAACATTTCTCTTGTTAGAGTAATGTCATGGGCTTGTCTCATGTGATTCCTAGGGGCACCAGATTGAAGATGGCATGTCAAACGCCTCGTCAGCTTGGTCGACGTCATACCTATGTACTTACATTGAAGGTTACATCCTTCGTGATGTAACATGTATTTACAAATAGACGGAGTAGCAATGGGCTCCCCCTTAGGAGTTTTATTTGCTAATTTTTATATGGGAACCATCGAAGATAGGGTCTTCAGTAGCAGACAAAAACCAACTGTATACTGCCGTTATGTAGATGACATATTCGTAATAGTAAAAGACTCAGATGAACTAATTGACCTAAAAAGACACCTAGAGAGAGAGTCAGTACTCCGATTTACACATGAAAATAGTGAAAATAACAGTCTGCCATTCTTGGATGTACTAATAACAAAAACAGGAACCTCTTTAAGCACCAACGTATATACCAAGCCCACCAACATAGGATTATGCCTGAACGGTAGAAGTGAGTGCCCCCAAAGATACAAAGCCAGTGTTCTCAATGCTTATATTCGTCGAGCGCTTACCCACTGCTCTGAATGGAGCAACGTAAGAACATAAGAACATAAGAACAAAGGTAACTGCAGAAGGCCTATTGGCCCATACGAGGCAGCTCCTATTCTATAACCACCCAATCCCACTCATATACTTGTCCAACCCGTGCTTGAAACAATCGAGGGACCCCACCTCCACAATGTTACGCGGCAATTGGTTCCACAAATCAACAACCCTGTTACTGAACCAGTATTTACCCAAGTCTTTCCTAAATCTAAACTTATCCAATTTATATCCATTGTTTCGTGTTCTGTCCTGTGTTGATACTTTTAATACCCTATTAATATCCCCCCGGTTATGTCCATTCATCCACTTGTAAACCTCTATCATGTCACCCCTAACTCTTCGCCTTTCCAGTGAATGCAACTTAAGCTTTGTTAATCTTTCTTCATATGAAAGATTTCTAATTTGGGGAATTAACTTAGTCATCCTACGCTGGACACGTTCAAGTGAATTTATATCCATTCTATAATATGGCGACCAAAACTGAACTGCATAATCTAAATGGGGCCTAACTAGAGCAAGATATAGCTTGAGAACCACACCAGGTGTCTTGTTACTAACGCTGCGATTAATAAATCCAAGTGTCCGATTTGCCTTATTACGAACGTTTATGCATTGATCCTTTTGTTTTAAATTCTTACTAATCATAACTCCCAGATCCCTTTCGCAATCCGACTTCGCAATCACAACACCATCTAGCTCGTATCTTGTAACTCTATCATCATTACCTAACCTCAGAACTTTACATTTATCAGCATTAAACTGCATCTGCCAATCCTTTGACCATTTCAAAACCCTATCTAGATCAACTTGAAGTGATAGTGAGTCCTCCTCCGAATTAATTTCCCTACCGATTTTCGTATCATCGGCAAATTTGCAAATGTTGCTACTCAAACCTGAATCTAAATCATTTATATATATTATAAACAACAGAGGTCCCAGGACAGAGCCTTGAGGCACTCCACTTACAACATTTTCCCACTCTGACTTGATTCCATTTATACTAACTCTCTGTTTCCTTTGGTATAGCCATGCCCTAATCCAGCTTAATATAGCACCCCCAATACCATGAGACTCTATTTTTTTAATCAGTCTTTCATGTGGCACTGTATCAAAAGCTTTGCTAAAGTCAAGGTATACAACATCGCAATCCTTACCACTATCAACTGCCTCAACAATGCTAGAATAAAAAGATAACAAATTTGTTAAACATGAACGGCCATTTATAAAACCATGTTGCGACTCAATTATTAATTTATGTTTTTCAAGATGAAGACGAATTTTATTTGCTATTATAGATTCGAGTAACTTTCCCACAATAGACGTTAGGCTAATTGGTCGATAGTTAGACGCAAGTGATCTATCTCCTTTCTTAAAAACTGGTATCACATTAGCAACTTTCCAAAACTCTGGCACTCTGCCTGACTCTATTGATTTATTAAATATGGTTGACAGTGGGTCACAAAGCTCCTCTTTGCATTCTTTAAGCACCCTAGCAAACACTTCATCCGGCCCTGGGGATTTGTTTGGTTTGAGTTTTACTATTTGTTTAAGAACATCCTCCCTGGTAACTGCTAAACTCGTCAACCTGTCCTCGTCCCCACCCACATAGACTTGTTCGGCTGAAGGCATATTGTTAAGTTCCTCTTTAGTAAATACAGATACAAAATATTTATTAAAAATACTACTCATCTCTTCATCACTATCTGTTATTTGACCTGTCTCAGTTTTTAATGGACCTATCCTTTCCCTAGTCTTAGTACGATATAACTGAAAAAACCCTTTAGGATTTGTCTTTGCTTGCCCTGCTATGCGAACTTCATAGTTTCTTTTTGCTTTCCTTATCTCTTTTTTAACATTTCTAACCAGTTGTACGAATTCCTGTTCTAAAGTGACCTCCCCATTTTTAATCCTTTTGTACCAAGCTCTCTTTTTACCTATAAGGTTCTTCAAATTCTTTGTTATCCACTTTGGGTCATTAGTATACGATCTATTCAATTTGTATGGTATACTACGTTCCTGTGCTTTGTTTAGAATATTCTTAAATAAGTTATATATTGAATCCACATCGAAATCCCCATTTAAGTCACCTATCGCTGGGTTCATGTCTCGCTCCAAGACCGGCCCACACCCCATACCCAAGCCTTTCCAATCAATTTGACCCAAAAAATTTCTTAGGCTATTAAAATCAGCTTTTCGAAAATCTGGCACTTTAACAGAATTTTCTCCTACTGGTCTATTCCATTCTATGCTAAATCTGATTTCTTTGTGATCACTGCTCCCTAGCTCACTCCCTATTTCGATGTCATTAATTTGCGTTTCCCTGTTAGTTAACACTAAATCTAAAATATTATTTTCCCGTGTTGGTTCCTTAATGTGTTGCGTAAGAAAGCAATCGTCAATTAATTCTAGAAAATCTTCTGCTTCACTATTCCCTGTTTTGTTCAACCAGTTTATTCCGCTAAAATTAAAGTCACCCATGACATAAATACTGTTAGATCTAGATGCTCTAGATATTTCATCCCATAGATGCTTTGCTTCCATTCTGTCTAAATTTGGTGGCCTATATATTACTCCTATTATAATATTATTAGCTTTTTCGTTTAATTCAATCCAAATAGTTTCTGTGTGTGGCTCTGTTTTGATTCCCTCTTTGAGACTACATTTCAAATTGTCCCTAACATATATGGCTACTCCACCATATATGTTAGGTTATAACGTGAGTAGAGAGTTTGAAAGAGTAACTCAGGTATTGGTGAACAACGGATATAGCAACGCGGAAATAAACGCTGCTATAAGAAGACACTTGGACCGTTGGTATAATTCAGAACCTAGAACAGAAACCACAACACCCCCAATAAAATTATATTACAAATCAACCATGCACAGTGAACATATAAAAGAGGAAAGAATAATGAAAGAAATAATCCGTAAAGGAGTAAAAAGCACTACTCCTAACCAAAACATAAACCTGATAATATTCTACAAAACCAAGAAGACTTCCGAACTCCTTATCAAAAACAGCCCGAAGCCGACGGAGAACCCTCTACAGCAGTCAAGCGTTGTATACATGTACACTTGCCCCCACGAAGGATGTAACCTTCAATGTAAGTACATAGGTATGACGTCGACCAAGCTGACGAGGCGTTTGACATGCCATCTTCAATCTGGTGCCCCTAGGAATCACATGAGACAAGCCCATGACATTACTCTAACAAGAGAAATGTTGAACAAGAATACTTGCATAATAGACAAAACCCAAGATTCAAGAAGATTACAAATTCTTGAGGCAATTCACATAAGAATAGAGCGACCTACCATGAACACCCAAATCACGGAACTATTTATTCTACCCACCATGAGAGTAAGGACAAGACAAGAACATATCGATGCCAACACAGAAGACAATGTCCAACATAACAGGCCAATTACACTGGATTAATCTTTGTGTTTAGATAGGAGATGCCTCGTATGGGCCAATAAGCCTTCTGCAGCCCCTATGTTTATCCCTTATGTATCCCCCCATGTTTTCACCTTCACTGTATTATCACCTGACCTAATGCGGGTATAAAATCAACTAGTATTGTAAGATCTGTTCACTTGAGAATGAACCATGGAGGTTCGAAACGTCGTGCAAATTATACAAATAAGTGTAATACACTCTATAGTAAATCACTTCTTTTCTTCACCTTAAAAGTACGAAAATGAGTTTTGGAGAACTCCTATTTCAATTAAGCCCTGATGCTAAGAAAATAGTTAGAGGGATAGAAGCCCTAAACCAGAAAATAATAAATACAGAATATGCGGTCATATTCAATGAAACATGTTTGAAAGAAAACCTGCTGCCAGTATACACCAATATATATATATATATATATATATATATATATATATATATATATATATATATATATATATATATATATATATATATATATATATATATATATATATATATATATATATATATATATATATATATATATATATATATATATATATATATATATATATATATGTCGTACCTAGTAGCCAGAACGCACTTCTCAGCCTACTATGCAAGGTCCGATTTGCCTAATCAGCCAAGTTTTCATGAATTAATTGTTTTTCGACTACCTAACCTACCTAACCTAACCTAACCTAACTTTTTCGGCTACCTAACCTAACCTAACCTTTAAAGATAGGTTAGGTTAGGTTAGGTAGGGTTGGTTAGGTTCGGTCATATATCTACGTTAATTTTAACTCCAATAAAAAAAATTGACCTCGTACATAATGAAATGGGTTGCTTTATCATTTCATAAGAAAAAAATTAAAGACAATATATTAATTCAGGAAAACTTGGCTTATTAGGCAAATCGGGCCTTGCATAGTAGGCTGAGAAGTGCGTTCTGGCTACTAGGTACGACATATATATATATATATATATATATATATATATATATATATATATATATATATATATATATATATATATATATATATATATATATATATATATATATATATATATATATATATATATATATATATATATATATATATATATATATATATATATATATATATATATATATATATATATATATATATATGCGAACAAGCCTGAATGGTCCCCAGGACATATGCAACTGAAGTTGCATATGTCCAACTGGGGTGTCTGGGGTGTGAGTTTTCAGTTATATATATATATATATATATATATATATATATATATATATATATATATATATATATATATATATATATATATATATATATATATATCGTACCTATTAGCCAGAACGCACTTCTCAGCCTACTATGCAAGGCCCGATTTGCCTAATAAGCCCAGTTTTCATGAGTTAATTGTTTTTCGACAACCCAACCTACCTAACCTAACCTAACCTAACTTTTTCGGCTATATAACCTAACCTAACCTATAAAGATAGGTTAGGTTAGGTTAGGTAGAATTGGTTAGGTTCGGTCATATATCTATGTTAATTTTAACTCCAATAAAAAAAATTGACCTCATACATAATGAAATGGGTAGCTTTATCATTTCACAGGAAAAAAATTAGAGAAAATATATTAATTCAGGAAAACTTGGCTTATTAGGCAAATCGGGCTTTGCATAGTAGGCTGAGAAGTACGTTCTGGCTACTAGGTACGACATATATACATATATATATATATATATATATATATATATATATATATATATATATATATATATATATATATATATATATATATATGTCGTTCCTAGTAGCCAGAACGCACTTCTCAGCCTACTATGCAAGGCCCAATTTGCCTAATAAGGCAAGTTTTCATGAATTAATTGTTTTTCGACTACCTAACCTACCTAACCTAATCATTTCATAAGAAAAAATTGGAGAAAATATATTAATTCAGGAAAACTTGGCTTATTAGGCAAATCGGGCCTTGAATAGTAGGCCGAGAAGTGCGTTCTGGCTACTAGGTACGACATAAGTATATATATATATATATATATATATATATATATATATATATATATATATATATATATATATATATATATATATATATATATATATATATATATATATATATATATGTCGTACCTAGTAGCCAGAACGCACTTCTCAGCCTACTATGCAAGGCCTGATTTGCTTAATAAGCCAAGTTTTCCTGAATTAATATATTTTCTCTATTTTTTTCTTATGAAATGATAAAGCTACCCATTTCATTATGTATGAGGTCAATTTTTGTTTATTGGAGTTAAAATTAACGTAGATATATGACCGAACATAACCAACCCTACCTAACCTAACCTAACCTATGTTTATAGGTTAGGTTAGGTTAGGTAGCCGAAAAAGTTAGGTTAGGTTAGGTAGGTTAGGTAATCGAAAAAACATTAATTCATGAAAACTTGGCTTATTAGGCAAATCGGCCCTTGTATAGTAGGCTGAGAAGTGCGTTCTGGCTACTAGGTACGATATATATATATATATATATATATATATATATATATATATATATATATATATATATATATATATATATATATATATATATATATATATATATATATATATATATATATATATATATATATATATATATATATATATATATATATATATATATATATATATATATATATATATATTGGTGTATACTGGCAGCAGGTTTTCTTTCAAACATGTTTCATTGAATATGACCGCATATTCTGTATTTATTATTTTGTGATTTAGGGCTTCTATCCATCTAACTATTTTCTTAGCATCAGGGCTTAATTGAAATAGGAGTTCTCCAAAACTCATTTTCGTACTTTTAAGGTGAAGAAAAGAAGTAATTTACTATAGAGTGTATTACACTTATTTATATAATTTGCACACCGTTTCGAACCTCCATGGTTCATTCTCAAGTGAACAGATCTTACAATACTAGTTGATTTTATACCCGCGCTGGGTCAGGTGATAATACAATAAAGGTGATATATATATATATATATATATATATATATATATATATATATATATATATATATATATATATATATATATATATATATATACATATATGTATATATATATATATATATATATATATATATATATATATATATATATATATATATATATATATATATATATATATATTGGTAGCAGTCTTTCCTGTAGACATATATTATTAAATATGACCGAAAAAGTAAGATTAATAATTCTAACACGAATTTTCTCAATCTTTCGTACATTTCTTTTCACTGTTGGAGGTAAATCAAAAATCAATTCTCCAAAATTCATTTTTATTTCTAGTCTGACGCGACACGAGCGCGTTTCGTAAAACTTATTACATTTTCAAAGACTTTAGTTTACAAATACACAACTGAATAGAACTTACGCATCTCCGATTTTATATCTACATTTTAGTGAGGTGGATGGGATGAGGTGGCATTAATAGGGTATTAATTTCATCAACACAAGACAGAACACGAAACAATGGGTATTGAATAGAAGTGTATGTAGAAAGCCTATTGATCCATATTTCTTGATGCTTCTATATTGGAGCGGAGTCTTGAGGTGGGTAGAATATAGTTGTGCATTAAATGGCTGTTGATTGCTGGTGTTGACTTCTTGATGTGTAGTGCCTCGCAAACGTCAAGCCGCCTGCTATCGCTGTATCTATCGATGATTTCTGTGTTATTTACTAGGATTTCTCTGGCGATGGTTTGGTTGTGGGAAGAGATTATATGTTCCTTAATGGAGCCCTGTTGCTTATGCATCGTTAAACGCCTAGAAAGAGATGTTGTTGTCTTGCCTTTATACTGGGTTTTTTGGAGCTTACAGTCCCCAAGAGGGCATTTGAAGGCATAGACGACGTTAGTCTCTTTTAAAGCGTTCTGTTTTGTGTCTGGAGAGTTTCTCATGAGTAGGCTGGCCGTTTTTCTGGTTTTATAGTAAATCGTCAGTTGTATCCTCTGATTTTTGTCTGTAGGGATAACGTTTCTATTAACAATATCTTTCAGGACCCTTTCCTCCGTTTTATGAGCTGTGGAAAAGAAGTTCCTGTAAAATAGTCTAATAGGGGGTATAGGTGTTGTGTTAGTTGTCTCTTCAGAGGTTGCATAGGCTTTTCACTTTCCTTCTTATGATGTCTTCGACGAAACCATTGGAGAAGCCGTTGTTGACTAGGACCTGCCTTACCCTACAGAGTTCTTCGTCGACTTGCTTCCATTCTGAGCTGTGGCTGAGAGCACGGTCGACATATGCGTTAACAACACTCCTCTTGTACCTGTCTGGGCAGTCGCTGTTGGCATTTAGGCACATTCCTATGTTCGTTTCCTTAGTGTAGACTGCAGTGTGGAAACCTCCGCTCTTTTCCATGACTGTTACATCTAGAAAATTCGTGTTAGAATTATTAATCTTACTTTTTCGGTCATATTTAATAATATATATATATATATATATATATATATATATATATATATATATATATATATATATATATATATATATATATATATATATATATATATATATATATATATATATACTGCCAGGAGCAGTATATATATACTGCCAGTAGCACTCTGCTGGCGTACAGGACACCTTAACCGCTCAACCAACACGACTGGACAAAAGAGGATGGTAGCCGAGGCTATTTCCATCCCCCCGCCGGCACTCGGTTGGTAATCTTGGGCTTGGTCCTTATCTAGGGAGCCGGTCGGCCGAGCGGACAGCACGCTGGACTTGTGATCCTGTGGTCCTGGGTTCGTTCCCAGGCGCCGGCGAGAAACAATGAGCAGTTTCTTTCACCCTATGCCCCTGTTACCTAGCAGTAAAATAGGTTCTTTGGTGTTAGTCAGCTGTCACAGGCTGCTTCCTGGGGGTGGAGGCCTGGTCGAGGACCGAGCCGCGGGGACACTAAAGCCCCGAAATCATCTCAAGATAACCTCAAGATGGTATTTTATCAAATCACTTCATTCTTTGGGGCACACGTGAGGAACACAAATGCGAACAAGTGTCGGAAAACCCAACACCATTTAATAATATTACATTCAACAAACAGATAATATTGCTGCTGTTGTATACACAAGTTACTCATAGAAAATGTAGCTTGTAGTGGAATTTTCCATCAATAGAAAATGGGAAATCATTGCCACATAGTACTATAAATTCACCAGCTATTCTGTTGGGAATTATTCATAAATACATTAGTCTTTGGACTTATTACATCATAAAAACATCTTATTTTAATTAACTTAATTATCAGTATCAAAATAAAGTAAATGTGATCCTTCTATCACTTATTGATATTGGACGAGGAGAGCCAAGGCGTCAGTAGTAGAGAGGTCGGCCATATTGTTTGTTAAGACTGAGTCGTTGGAGCGAGTTCAGCTCCAGTACTTTCTCTTGGACGAAATGTTATGGAGATCAAAGTGTTCTACCATCATCAACACGCTGTCATCAACCACAAGGGAAGTGTCTTTCCGAAATCTTGTCTAAGTCATTATTGGCCAGTAATGTTAGGTAGGTATGATTAATTCCAGTTAGAACACGAAAGATCGACTCAACCCAGGTAATTAAGCCTTGGTCCTTATCTAATATACAGTGTTTTCTCTGATATAGCTGTCATATATTAGGATTCCGGCTTTACAGCTATTGCCCTTTGACAGGAACATGAAGAGGAAGCAAGAATTAATCTTGGGACATCAGTTACTATGGGTGATGGAAGCTAGCCTCACACGAGAATAATTTAGTGTCTACATCCTAGTTATACCTGGTGGACTAAGTCTGCTGTACAATAAGATAAGGCACCTCCAATTTATTTACTAATATATGTAGTTAATACTGTAGTTTGATTGGCTGCATATATATAAATTTAATATAAACCCTCCATAATGTGTAAGGATGGATTTGAAAAATATTGCAGAAATACAGTCCACCTAACATCATACCAATTGCTATTGAAATATATAAATTAACATAATATAAATTCTATATAAATTCATATAAATAAAATAAATATAAATCTCACAGGTTGGTTCCCACAACAAGCCTGAATGGTCCCCATGATTATATGCAACTGAAAACTCACCCCAGAAGTGACCCGAACCCATACTGCCAGGAGCACTCTGCTGGTGTAAAGGACACCTTAACCACTAAACCAACATGCCTGGACAAAAGAGGATGGTAGCCGAGGCTATTTCCTTCACCTCGCTGGCACTCGGTTGGTATTCTTGGGCATTGTATTTTATCAAATCACCTCATTCTTTGGTGTACACATGAGGAACACAAATGCGAACAAGCCTGAATGGTCCTCAGGACTATATGCAACTAAAAACTTACATCCCAAAAGTGACTCGAACCCATACTGCCAAGAGCACTCTGCATCTGGCGTACAGGACACCTTAACCGCTCGACCAACACGACCGGACAAAATAGGATGGTAGCCGAGGCTATTTCCATCCCCTCCCCGGCACTCGGTTGGTAATCTTGGGCATGGTATTTTATCAAATCACCTCATTCTTTGGGGCACACGTGAGGAACACAAATGCGAACAAGCCTAAATGGTCCCCACTATAATATGCAACTGAAAGCTCACACGCCCAGAAGTGACTCGATCCCATACTGCCAAGAGCAGTCTGCTGGCATACAAGACACCTTAATCCACTCGACCATCACGACCGGTCAAAAGAAGGTGATAGGCGAAGCTATTTGACCCCCCCCCCCCATCAGCACTATAAATTCTACTATAAAATACTCCATAAATACTATGCCCAAGATTACCATCCGAGTGCCGGCGGAGGGATTCAAATTGCTTCGGCTATCACCTCCTTGTGACTGGTCATGACGGTCGAGTGGATTAAGGTGTCCTTTACACACCAGTTGCGTTGCTCCTGGCAGTATGAGTTCGAGTCACTTTTAGTGTGTGAGTTTTCAGCTGCATATTGTCCTGGGGGACCATTCAGGCTTGTTCGCATTTGTGTTTGTCACGTGTGTCCCAAAGAATGAGGTGATTTGATAAAATACCATGCCCAAGATTACCAACCGAGTGCAGGCGTGGGGGACGGAAATAGCCTCGGCTACCATCCTCTTTTGTCCGGTCGTGTTGGTCGAGTGGTTAAGGGATCCTGGACGCCAGCAGAGTGCTCCTGGCAGTATGGGTTCGAGTCACATCTGGCATCACACATTCTACATTACTAATACCCAATATAACCATCACACCTGGTTATACTAGTTACATTAGTTAGTCATAAAAGAATTACAGAAAACGAGAAATCCATGACATTATCAATTTACACTCATTTAACACAACACGTATCCTTTAAACCAACAATCAAGACATTAGAATTAATAAAAAGGTATTCTCTATGAATGGCTCTAACATAATTATCAAAAAAACTAACGTCTACCTCCATAAGATAGAGAAATTTAATCCATATTTTTTGGAGACGCCGCCCCCAGGGAGGAAGGCTGACGGATTGTATGTAAAACAAGGGCTGCCTGAGAGAGAGGTCGGCACTAGACAACACTACAAAGATCTCAAAATAGTTTGCCCAACAGTGGATTTTGCTTCAGTGACTTCATCCATCAAAACGGGGAAGGCATTATATCCGCACATTATACTGAATGATTTGTAGAGCTCTTATTTCATTTTGTAAATTTACTGACACAGTTATGCTGTCTGAGAACCCCAAACCAATGGTGAGCCTAATTTAATCAATATAATAATCCAATTATTAAAGTCACATTTTATTGACTACTGTAAATTGTTGTGCCATTGTTAATGTATAAATACTCGGCAGGTAACCTTTGACGAACTGAAGATAATCACATAGAGCCGTTAACACTTACCTACATGGCCCTGTACAGACACCATCCTTGCTCTAACAAGTACCAACAGGGCCACCATTATCAGGACCAGGACGGTCTATTGTGGCAAACCAAAGTCTGACGTTGGAAGACCAGCTCTCACACAACCAAAGAGCTGCGACCAATTTAACGACTAAATTAATCCAACTTAGTTGTACTTTAAACCTAATCTAAAAGGAGAACAAAATTCAGCAGCATATTATAATTATTAATTATTTGATTAATAGACTATGTAATATAACCCTCTAACTTGTGTACAGATAAACACCTAGCAGGATAACTTTAAATACAGTCCACCTTGAAGTAATAAAATAATAATATAATGTAAATTCAATATAACAAGAATTCAATATATAAACATATTAAAAACAATAAAATGCCTGCTGGGAAATACCCCACAGCTGAAGAGGGTTCTCGCTGGGGAGGACACGTTAGTTGGGTCCCCCACAGGGAGTAATGGGGTGGCGGACCTATCTTAGAACATCCACCCAGGTCTAGCAAGGAACTCACGAGGATGACAAAGAGTCCACCTTATCACCTGGTCACCACAAAGAGCCCACCTTATTACCTGGTCATCACAAAGAGCCCACCTTATCACCTGGTCACCACAAAGAGCCCACCTTATTACCTGGTCATCACAAAGAGCCCACCTTATTACCTGGTCATCACAAAGAGCCCACCTCATCACCTGGACACCACAAAGAGCCCACCTCATCACCTGGACACCACAAAGAGCCCACATCATCACCTGGACACCCCAAAGAGCCCACCTCATCACCTGGACACCACAAAGAGCCCACCTCATCATATGGTCACAACAAAGAGCCCGCCTCATCACCTGGACACCACAAAGAGCCCACCTCATTACCTGGGCACCCCAAAGAGCCCACCTCATCACCTGGACACCCCAAAGAGCCCACCTCATCACCTGGACACCCCAAAGAGCCCACCTCATCACCTGGACACCACAAAGAGCCCAAATCATCACCTGGACACCACAAAGAGCTCACCTCATCACCTGGGCACCCCATAGAGCCCACCTCTTCACCTGGACACCACAAAGAGCCCATCTCATCCCCTGGACTCCCCAAAGAGCCCACCTCATCACCTGGACATCACAAAGAGCCCACCTCATCACCTGGACACCCCAAAGAGCCCTCCTCATCACCTGGACACCACAAAGAGCCCACCTCATCACCTGGACATCACAAAGAGCTCACCTCATCACCTGGACACCACAAAGAGCCCACCTCATCACCTGGACACCACAAAGAGCTCACCGCATCACCTGGGCACCCCATAGACCCACCCCAAGTGTGGTGTTGCTCACCACACTTGCCAGTTCTGGAACATAAACTGGCTTAGTGGCCTTAGAGCGCCACCAGTCACTCGACCAGTGAGGATGAACTGTTGGCCACATTGACGAGTGGTTTTTACGGTACAACAAACGGCCGTCCTGATAGCTCTTAATAACCGCAGATGACGGTGAAACTCCAATTCCTCATTGTAAGAAAAAATCTGTTTCCATATTAGCTTTGGTGTGGGTCCCCCGGCTTGAGCCCATGGGTCCCCCAGCTTGAGCCCATGGGTCCCCCAGCTTGAGCCCGTTGGTCCCGCAACTTGAGCCCGTGGGTCCCCAACTTGAGCCCATGGGTCTCCCAGCTTGAGCCCGTGGGTCCCCCAGCTTGAGCCCGTGGGTCCCCCAGCTTGAGCCCGTGGGTCCCCCAGTTTGAGCCCGTGGGTCCCCCAACTTGAGCCCATGGGTCCCCCAGCTTGAGCCCCTGGGTCCCCCAGCTTGAGCCCGTGGGTCCCCCAACTTGAGCCCGTGGGTCTCCCAGCTTGAGCCCATGGGTCCCCCAGCTTGAGCCCGTGGGTCCCTCAGTTTGAGCCCGTGGGTACCCCAGCTTGAGCCCGTGGGTCCCCCAGCTTCAGCCCGTGGGTCCCCCAGCTTCAGCCCGTGGGTCCCCCAGCTTCAGCCAGTGGGTCCCCTAGCTTCAGCCCGTGGGTCCCCTAGCTTCAGCCCGTGGGTCCCCCAGCTTCAGCCCGTGGGTCCCCTAGCTTCAGCCCGTGGGTTCCCCAGCTTCAGCCCGTGGGTCCCCTAGCTTCAGCCCGTGGGTCCCCCAGCTTCAGCCCGTGGGTCCCCTAGCTTCAGCCCGTGGGTCCCCCAGCTTCAGCCCGTGGGTCCCCTAGCTTCAGCCCGTGGGTCCCCCAGCTTCAGCCCGTGGGTCCCCCAGCTTCAGCCAGTGGGTCCCCCAGCTTCAGCCAGTGGGTCCCCTAGCTTCAGCCCATGGGTCCCCCAGCTTCAGCCCGTGGGTCCCCTAGCTTCAGCCAGTGGGTCCCCTAGCTTCAGCCCGTGGGTCCCCTAGCTTTAGCCCGTGGGTCCCCTAGCTTCAGCCCGTGGGTCTCTCAGTTTGAGCCCGTGGGTCCCTCAGTTTGAGCCCGTGGGTCCCCCAGCTTGAGTCCATGAGTCCCCCAGCTTCAGCCCTTGGGTCCCCAAGTTTGAGCCCGTGGGTCCCTCAGTTTGAGCCCGTGGGTCCCTCAGCTTGAGTCCGTGGGTCCCTCAGTTTGAGCCCGTGGGTCCCTCAGCTTGAGTCCGTGGGTCCCTCAGTTTGAGCCCGTGGGTCCCCCAGCTTGAGCCCGTGGGTCACAACGCTCGGGCCCGTTGGAGCCCGAGTGTTGCTCTGACTCTTGACAGCTCTCCTTCGTGACGTCATCCTACTCTTACCTTAAGAGTTAGGTTAGAACAAAGAGCTGAGTAAGACTCCACTACCGTCCTGCACAGTCGTCAACCTTCTGGCATTACGTCACTCAACACTTAGCTCATTGGTTACATTTGTGGCTTTCGACCAAGCACAGCCAGTGTTCAGTTCACGTCTGAATGTTGACGAACCAACGTCACGTTAGTAGTGTCAGCCTCCACTAACGTCACGTTATGATGTGACGTTAGTAGCGTCAGCCTCCACTAGCGTCACGTTATGAGGTGACGTTAGTAGTGTCAGCCTCCACTAACGTCACGTTATGATGTGACGTTAGTAGCGTCAGCCTCCACTAGCGTCACGTTATGAGGTGACGTTAGTAGTGTCAGCCTCCACTAACGTCACGTTATGAGTTGACGTTCCGCTCAAAACACGACCGTTCGACCGCTCAAAACAAGAACTTAAAAGTCCGTCCTTGAACCCGAAAAGGGCACCAGGCTCCGCCACATGCGTCAAGGCTACATTAAGGTTCACCACTTTAACAGAACCGACGTCACCAGGGAGAGAGGTGACGTACTAAACTGTTTATACTGGCCTTGCCTCTGGTATTACACTACACCACGCAACACAAGTTTTCATAATAGGAGGTAAGCAAGGTCTGGCTGGCTGAGGCGAGGCCCTCTCGTCCTCCCCAAGGTCTGACTGGCTGGTGCGAGGCCCACTCGTCCTCCCCAAGGTCTGACTGGCTGGTGCGAGGCCCTCTCATCCTCCCCAAGGTCTGACTGGCTGGTGCGAGGCCCTCTCGTCCTCCCCAAGGTCTGACTGGCTGGTGCGAGGCCCTCTCGTCCTCCCCAAGGTCTGACTGGCTGGTGCGAGGCCCTCTCGTCCTCCCCAAGGTCTGACTGGCTGGTGCGAGGCCCTCTCGTCCTCCCCAAGGTCTGACTGGCTGGTGCGAGGCCCTCTCGTCCTCCCCAAGGTCTGACTGGCTGGTGCGAGGCCCTCTCGTCCTCCCCAAGGTCTGACTGGCTGGTGCGAGGCCCACTCGTCCTCCCCAAGGTCTGACTGGCTGGTGCGAGGCGCTCTCGTCCTCCCCAAGGTCTGACTGGTTGGTGCGAGGCCCACTCGTCCTTCACGAGGCCTGGCTGACTGGGGCGAGGCCCACTCGTCTTCCCCAAGGTCTGACTGGCTGGGCCGAGGCGCTCTCGTACTCCCCAAGGTCTGGCTGGGTGAGCCGAGACTCTCTCGTCCTCCGCAAGGTCTGTCTGGCTGGAAGTTAGGTCATGCTCACCTGCAAGGCTCGTGGAGTAGAACTTTCCCTCATAAATCAGTGAACCTCCTGGCCTCATCTATATAAGTTCAAATGTCTAGTGGTGAGTGAAAATCTAAGTAAAATCCACCAATTTACTGGAGCGAACTTATTTATATGACACTGCTTATATACAACAAACATCTATATACATACTCACAACAAAATAATAATGAAGTAAATTAACCCAATACACAAGTCATAGCAGCTAGATGTCACTAAGCAAAGATCACCTAATATCATTGGTGCACTAGACAACTCAAGACTGGCGATAGGTTGTGACACTGTGGGTGTTGACGTAACATAACCAACGTGGGGAGGGGGGGGTCAGGTCTCAGCGTGAACATCACTAAACACACATCTGTGAACTATCACACTGCCTTCCGAAAGACTAAGTGCCAACTGGACTGGCAGATGGTAAAGTCGAAAACTCTTCTCAAAAGTCAGAGTCCACAATGTCTGAAAATATGAAGGTCAAGAAACTCTCTACTGAAGTCAGAGTCCACAATGGCCGACCATTGGCAAAGTCAATTACTCGTCTTCTAACGTTAGAGTTACAATGTCTGAAGAACTGGCAGTCAGGAATCTCCTCTAAAACGTTCACTAAGGCCTCAAATATACGAGTCCCCAGACAGCAAATAAAATTATGTCACCACCACAAGAGTTACAATTTGTGAATTTACCTGATAACACTTATTTTAATTCTGATCCACACAATAATCCTCTGCTTACCTACTGGTAGGAAGACAGTAAGTATATATATATAAATATTTAGAGAGCACACACCATACATGTGATCCCTTACAGAACCCACAGACCAGAGAGGCAGCTACTCGCTGTCTCCACCAGTCATTCACAGTACCAACGTTGTACAAAATAACTCCAATTGGAGTAACAGAAGGCAAACAAAAAATACTCTACGTATCAATCTAACCCTCTTTCCATCTGTTTATCTTTGTTTGCCTCTATCTCGCTCGTTCTTTGTATCTCTCCATCTATCTGTTTGAATGTCTCTGTGTGTCTTTCTCTACTTCCGTTTATGAAGAAGCTGTCTGTCTTTGTTTGTCTATCCCTATCTCTGTCTTTTTATTTGTGTCTGACTCTCTCCTTGTCTTTTTATTTGTGTCTGACTCTCTCCCTGTCTTTCTCTGTCTTTGTCTCTCTCCCTTATATAATAAAATTGTATACTGTTGGCCGCTGGTGAGTGGGCCATAGCAGTGAAATACTGAACAAAAAAGAATAGTTACCCCATTTACTCTGAGAAGGAGGGATACCTGTGAGAAACCTTTGTTGCTTTTTCAATTCATTATTGAAGAAGCTCTCTTCCAATCATTTTGGTGAGAACTTTCTGAAAGATGAACAAACGATGAGCAAAATTCTAAATTTCAAATCTCTGGATAATTGAACATAGAACCTATTACAGTTTAAAAAAAAAAGTATTTTGTAAATGACAAAGTTATTCCTACGAGGACTGTTTCTAATATTGTAACATTGTTTCTAAAGACTGTAATAAGTTCTATATAGGGCAACTATCAAAAGATTTGTCATTTAGAATTTCAGGCTTCTTCAATAACGAAGTGCAACAGCATTTTAAATAGAAACATTATTGAATCTGTTTTAATAAAAGTTACAAAATTATGCAGGCGATGAGTCACAATAACGTGGCTGAAGTATGTTGACCAGACCACACACTAGAAGTTGAAGGGACGACGACGTTTCGGTCCGTCCTGGACCATTCTCAAGTCGATTGACAATCGACTTGAGAATGGTCCAGGACTGACCGAAACGTTGTCGTCCCTTCAACTTCTAGTGTGTTGTCTGGTCAACTTACAAAATCATGTTATTTGAACAATAGTATTGGTTTGTATAACTTAGATCCATTTTTAAATGATCAGTTAAATTAAGGGGCGATTTGAGTGGGTTCATTGATACACATTTATCTCAATAATACCTTATTAATGTCCTCTTTTTTCACTAAAGACATTGTTTCTCACCTCACCTTTATTTCTACCTATATATCCACACCATTGAATTGTAAATCCATCTTTCTGAAGATGTATTATTAAATGCGAAAGTACTTAAGGAAATTCCTATCTTAATCCAACCTTCGTTGTCTGACATTATCACATTGTCCATCACGTGTCAATTTCTTCGTGATTTACTCACACACACACACACACACACACACACACACACACACACACACACACACACACACACACACACACACACACACAGGGGCCTACAGGGGCCTCGTAGCCTGGTGGATAGCGCGCAGGATTCGTAATTCTGTGGCGCGGGTTCGATTCCCGCACGAGGCAGAAACAAATGGGCAAAGTTTCTTTCACCCTGAATGCCCCTGTTACCTAGCAGTAAATAGGTACCTGGGAGTTAGTCAGCTGTCACGGGCTGCTTCCTGGGGTGTGTGTGTGTGGTGTGGAGAGAAAAAAAAAAAAGTAGTTAGTAAACAGTTGATTGACAGTTGAGAGGCGGGCCGAAAGAGCAAAGCTCAACCCCCGTAAAAACACAACTAGTAAACACACACCGTGGTTTAATAAGGAATGTATGAAGGCAAAGAACCGGAACAAAAGGGCATGGAGGAACTTCCGTAATAACAGAACACCAGAAAGTAGAGAGAGATACCAGAGAACCAGGAACGAGTATGTCAGTGTGAGAAGAGCAGCTGAGAAAAGGTATGAAAATGATATAGCTAATAAAGCCAAGACCGAACCAAAGCTACTACACAGTCACATCAGGAGGAAGACAACAGTGAAGGAACAGGTGATGAAACTTAGGGTGGGCGAGGACAGGTACACAGAGAATGACAAAGAGGTGTGTGAAGAACTCAAGAAAAGGTTCCAGGAGGTCTTTACAATAGAACAGGGAGATGTCGCGGCACTAGAAGAGGTGGCAGCAAACCAGGTGACCTTGGATAGGTTCGAAATTACAAGAGATGAGGTCAAGAAGCACCTATTGGAGCTGGATGTGAGAAAAGCTGTTGGGCCGGATGGAATCTCGCCATGGGTATTGAAAGAGTGTGCAGGAGCACTTTGCCTACCACTCTCCATAGTGTACAGTAGGTCACTGGAAACGGGGGACCTACCAGAAATATGGAAGACTGCTAATGTAGTACCAATATACAAAAAGGGTGACAGACAAGAGGCACTGAACTACAGGCCAGTGTCCTTAACTTGTATACCATGCAAGGTGATGGAGAAGATTGTGAGAAAAAACCTAGTAACACATCTGGAGAGAAGAGACTTCGTGACAACCCATCAACATGGGTTCAGGGAGGGTAAATCTTGCCTTACAGGATTGATAGAATTCTACGATCAGGTGACAAAGATTAAACAAGAAAGAGAAGGGTGGGCGGACTGCATTTTTTTGGACTGTCGGAAAGCCTTTGACACAGTACCCCATAAAAGGTTGATGCATAAGCTAGAGAAACAGGCAGGAGTAACTGGTAGGGCGCTCCAGTGGATAAGAGAGTACCTAAACAATAGGAAGCAGAGAGTTACAGTGAGGGATGAGACCTCAGACTGGCGTGAAGTCACCAGTGGAGTCCCACAGGGCTCTGTACTTGGACCTATCCTGTTTCTGATATACGTAAATGATCTGCCAGAGGGTATAGACTCATTCCTCTCAATGTTTGCTGACGACGCCAAAATTATGAGAAGGATTAAGACAGAGGAGGACAGCTTGAGGCTTCAAGAAGACCTGGACAAGCTGCAGGAATGGTCGAACAAATGGCTGTTAGAGTTTAATCCAAGCAAATGTAATGTAATGAAGATAGGGGTAGGAAGCAGGATACCAGATACAAGGTATCACTTGGGAGATGAAATACTTCAAGAGTCCGAGAGAGAGAGAAAGACCTGGGGGTTGATATCACGCCAGACCTGTCCCCTGAAGCGCATATCAAGAGGATAACATCATCAGCATATGCCAGGTTGGCTAACATAAGAACGGCCTTTAGAAACCTGTGTAAGGAATCTTTCAGAACATTATATACCACATATGTCAGACCAATCCTGGAGTATGCGGCACCAGCATGGAGTCCATATCTAGTCAAGCATAAGACTAAAATGGAAAAGGTTCAAAGGTTCGCCACCAGACTAGTACCCGAGCTGAGAGGTATGAGCTACGAGGAGAGACTACGGGAATTAAACCTCACTTCGTTGGAAGACAGAAGAGTTAGGGGGGACATGATCACCACATTCAAGATCCTCAAGGGAATTGACAGGGTTGATAAAGACAGGCTGTTTAACACAAGGGGCACACGCACTAGGGGACACAGGTGGAAACTGAGTGCCCAAATGAGCCACAGAGATATTAGAAAGAACTTTTTTAGTGTCAGAGTGGTTGACAAATGGAATGCATTAGGAAGTGATGTGGTGGAGGCTGACTCCATACACAGTTTCAAGTGTAGATATGATAGAGCCCAATAGGCTCAGGAACCTGTACACCTGTTGATTGACAGTTGAGAGGCGGGACCAAACAGCCAGAGCTCAACCTCCGCAAGCACAACTAGGTGAGTACAACTAGGTGAGTACACACACACACACACACACACACACACACACACAACTCAACTGACAGTTGAGAGGCGGGACCAAAGAGCCAGAGCTCTACCCCCGCAAGCACAACTAGGTGAGTACACACACACACACACACACACACACACACACACACACACACACACACACACACACACACAACTCAACTGACAGTTGAGAGGCGGGACCAAAGAGCCAGAGATCAACCCCCGCAAGCACAACTAGGTGAGTACACACACACACACACACACATACACACACACACACACACACACACACACACACACACACACACACAACTCAACTGACAGTTGAGAGGCGGGACCAAAGAGCCAGAGCTCAACCCCCGCAAGCACAACTAGGTGAGTACACACACACACACACACACACACACACACACACACACACACACACACACACACACACACACACACACACACACACACACACACACACACACACACACAACTCACCTGACAGATGAGAGGCGGGACCAAAGAGCCAGAGCTCAACCCCCGCAAGCACAACTAGGTGAGTACACACACACACACACACACACACACACACACACACACACACACACAACTAAGTGAGTACAACTAGATGAGTACACACACACACACACACACTCTTCCCCTCCCCACTCTCTCCCTTTTCCACTCCCTCTCTCCCACTCTCTCTCTCTCTCCCACTCTCTATCTCTCTCCCACTCTCTCTCTCTCTCTCTCTCTCTCTCTCTCTCTCTCTCTCTCTCTCTCTCTCTCTCTCTCTCTCTCTCTCTCTCTCTCTCTCTCTCTCTCTCTCTCTCTCTCTCTCTCTCCCTCCCTCCCTCTCTTTCCTTCCCCCTTCCACAAACACACACACACACACACACACACACACACACACACACACACACACACACACACACACACACACACACACACACACACACACACACACATACACACACACACACACACACACACACATACACACACACACACACACCTCCCCCCTCTCTCCCTCACCAGCTCTCTCCCTCTCCATCTCTCTCCCTCTCCTCTCTCTCCCTCTCTCTCTCCCTCCCGCCTCTCTCTCCATCTCCTCCCCCAATCCCCTTCTACTTTCTTCTCACTTCAGTGGAAGGGTCGGATCGCCCCCACCCACCCATTTATCTCTCCCTTTATCACTCCCTTTCTCTCTCTCTCTCTTTCTCTCTCTCTTCCTCTCTCTCTCTGTCTTTCCCTCCCCCATCCCGCTCTGCCCTCCTGACAAATCCTGTCACGGCACAACTATGCGAACAGGGGCAAGCATTGCAGCCAGAGGTACCAGGGGAACAGGAAAGAGCCAAGGTGACGAAATGAAGGAAATGTTCGCCCAGTTTCTGGAGGACATCAAGAGTGAGATGCAAGAAATGATGCAGGAAATGAAGAACGAAATAAGCAACCTGAAAAGAGAGCTGACAGCAGCAAAAGAGGAGATTAGAGCCCTCAAAGAGAATGGTATCGAGGCTGAGACTCAGAAAACCATCCAGGGAGAAGGTGGTAATCGTTTTTTGGATGAGAATGCCACAATAAAAGCAACATTTGCAGAAATACTAAAAAAAATAACTCTGAAGTAATGACTGCAGTGATGGAGGTGGCCATGAAAGCAGCCACCTCACAGGAGGCGGCACGCTCCACTAGCTAACTGCTGGAAAGGAACAGATCAGTGGTTGCGGTGGGTATTAAAGAGCAGGAAGGCTCTAATAGGATAGAGTGGAATGACAAGGACAAAGCAGCAGTGAATGAAGTACTAAAGGCACTAGACATGGAACGGGCTGAGCATAGCATTGAGAAGGTTTTCAGGCTAGGTTGGTACAACAAAGACCGAGATCGAAGGATAAAGATAGTGTTTGCAAATGAGAGCACAAAGGAGAAGATCCTATCAAGGAAGAGCTCCCTGAAAAACGTGGGAAAATTAAAAAATGTATTCCTCCAGAGAGACATGACAAGGGAGGAGAGAGCCGTGGCGGCAGAAGCAAGGAAGAGGCGCAGGGCGAGAGGGGAAAACCAGGAAGTCACAGCTCCCAACACAACACCCCCAGAGGCGAGGGGGGAACCCACAACCAGCTACCCAGTAACACCAGAAGGGAGGACAACCCCGCCACCCTCCTTTGCATAGAAAACCCCCCCTACCCCAAACCCTCCCTGCCCCCACTCAAATGTTCAGCCAAATCTCCCTCCCCCCACACCCAATCCCCACCCTTCTACCCCTCCCCTCCTCCCGAGTCCTCCCCCCCCCCTTTCCTTCCCGTCCTCCCTCCCCTTTCACCCCATACCCTCCCTGTCCCTCCCCCTTCACTGGATCCCCCGCCCCTCATCCCAGTATCCTCTGAGACCCTGTTATCCACCTCACAGGTCCTCACACCCATGGAACAGCCTCCCCCACCAGCAGAACATTCACCAAGGAGGTGATTTGAGAAGGGACAGAAGAAAGTGAGCCTCAAAGCGATGTACACTAACATAGATGAAATTACAAATAAAGCAAATGAGCTTGGAGAACGGGTACTAGAGGAAAACCCAGACATAATAGCCCTCACAGAAACAAAGCTCACGAAAACGATAACAAACAGTGTTCCCACAGGACTATTATGTTATGAGGAAAGAGAGGGAAGGAAGAGGTGGGGGTGGTGTAGCTCTGCTGGTAAGAAAAGGCTGGGATTTTGAGGAGATGGATATTCAGGGCTGTGAAGGTTTAAGTGACTACATAGCAGGTACCGTAACAAATGGAGGGAAAAAAATTATAGTCGTAGTCATATATAATCCACCACCAAATGACAGAAGACCTAGACAGGAATATGATAGAAATAACATGGCCACCATTAACATAATAGAAAAAGCAGCTTCTGTTGCTAGCAGAAATGTATCTGGACTACTAATTGTGGAAGACTTCAACCATGGGAAGATAGATAGGAAGAACAGAGACCCGCATGGAGGACCAGAAACATGGAGAGCTAAGCTGCTGGACGTGGCAACAAGAAACTTTCTAAGCCAGCACATCAAAGAACCAACAAGAATGAGAGGAGAAGATGAACCAGCAATGCTTGATTTGATATTTACCCTAAATGAGTGGGATATAAGGGAAGTTAAGATGGAAGCGCCATTGGGAATGAGTGACCACAGTGTATTGAACTTTGAGTACGTGGTAGAGCTAGGACTTATCTCCCCCAAAAAAGAACTAGGATTCCAAAGGCTGGCATACCGAAACGGGAATTATGAACAGATGAGAAGTTTCCTAAGTGAAATACCTTGAGACACAGACCTCAGAGATAAGTCTGTACAGGGTATGATGAACTCTGTTACCCAAAAGTGTCAGGAGGCAGTAAACAGGTTCATCCCGGCCCAAAGGGAAAAATCCGAGAAGCAACAGAAGAATCCATGGTATAATAGGGCATGTATGGAAGTGAAGAAACTGAACAAAAGGGCGTGGATGAACTTCCGGAATAACAGAACACCAGAAAGCAGAGAGAGATACCAGAGAACCAGGAATGAGTACGTCAGGGTGAGAAGAGAAGCAGAGAAAAGTTTTGAAAATTATATAGCAAACAAAGCCAGGACCAAACCAAAGCTACTCCACAGTCACATCAGAAGGAAAACAACAGTGAAAGAACAGGTATTGAAACTTCGAACAGGCGAGGACAGGTATACAGAGAATGACAGAGAGGTGTGTGAAGAACTCAACAAGAGGTTCCAGGAAGTCTTCACAATAGAACAAGGTGAGGTCACTGTGCTACGAGAAAGGGAGGTAAACCAGGCGGCCTTGGAAGAGTTCGAAATTACGAGAGAGGAGGTCAAGAGACACCTGCTGGATCTGGATGTTAGAAAGGCTGTTGGTCCAGATGAGATCTCACCATGGATACTGAAAGAGTGTGCAGAGGCACTTTGCTTGCCACTCTCCATAGTGTATAGTAAGTCACTGGAGACGGGAGACCTACCAGAAATATGGAAGACGGCGAATGTGGTCCCAATATACAAAAAGGGCGACAGGCAAGAGGCCCTGAACTACAGGCCAGTGTCCTTGACTTGTATACCATGCAAGATGATGGAGAAGATCGTGAGAAAAAACCTGGTAACACATCTGAAGAGAAGGGACTTCGTGACAAATCTCCAACATGGGTTCAGGGAGGGTAAATCTTGCCTTACAGGCTTGATACAATTCTACGATCAGGTGACAAAGATTAAGCAAGAAAGAGAGGGCTGAGCAGACTGCATTTTCTTGGATTGTTGGAAAGCCTTTGACACAGTACCGCATAAGAGGCTGGTGCATAAACTGGAGAGACAGGCAGGTGTAGCTGGTAAGGTGCTCCAGTGGATAAGGGAGTATCTAAGCAATAGGAAGCAGAGAGTTACGGTGAGGGGTGAGACCTCCGACTAGCGTGAAGTCACCAATGGAGTCCCACAGGGCTCTGTACTCGGTCCTATCTTGTTTATGATATATGTAAATGATCTCCCGGAGGGTATTGATTCATTTCTCTCAATGTTTGCGGACGATGCTAAAATTATGAGAAGGATTAAAACAGAAGAGGACTGTTTGAGGCTTCAAGAAGACCTAGACAAGCTGAAGGAATGGTCGAACAAATGGTTGTTAGAGTTTAACCCAACCAAATGTAATGTAATGAAGATAGGTGCAGAGAGCAGGCCAGATACAAGGTATCATCTGGGAGAGAAAATTCTTCAGGAGTCAGAGAAGGAAAAAGACTTGGGGGTTGATATCACGCCAGACCTGTCTCCTGCAGCACATATCAAGCGGATAACATCAGCGGCATATGCCAGGCTGGCCAACATACGAACGGCATTCAGAAACTTGCGTAAAGAATCATTCAGAACTTTGAATACCACATATGTCAGGCCAATCCTGGAGTATGCTCCCCAGCATGGAGTCCACATCTAGTCAAGGATAAGACTAAACTGGAAAAGGTTCAAAGGTTTGCCACCAGATTAGTACCTGAGCTGAGAGGTATGAGCTACGAGGAGAGACTACGGGAATTAAACCGCACTTCGTTGGAAGACAGAAGAGTTAAGGGGGACATGATCACCACATTCAAGATTCTGAAGGGAATTGATAGGGTAGATAAAGACAGTCTATTTAACACAAGGGGAACACGCACAAGGGGCCCCAGGTGGAAACTGAGTGCCCAAATGAGCCACAGAGATATTAGAAAGAACTTTTTTAGTGTCAGAGTTGTTGACAAATGGAATGCATTAGGAAGTGATGTTGTGGAGGCTGACTCCATACACAGTTTCAAATGTAGATATGATAGAGCCCAATAGGCTCAGGAATCTGTACACCTGTTGATTGACGGTTGAGAGGCGGGATCAAAGAGCCAGAGCTCAATCCCCGCAAACACAACTAGGTGAGAACTAGGTGAGTACACACACAAGGTCAGACAAGGCCGCGGAGGTCAGAAGGGTCTGGGAAGCTCTTGCGTAGCTAGTGAATTGGGGGGAATAATCAGTGTATATGCGTATATGAGTGTATATGAGTGATTGAATAACTAGTAAGCTCACTCAAACCACAAGAAAGTGAAGAAAAACAGTAGAAACAGCACCACTGAAAATAAGTGTTGAGTACATCGTGGTATTGTGAAATTGTGGAGCCGGAGCCTTACTAGTGACCTCACCAGCTGTGACGCGGGACGCAGCGACCTTACATCTTGACCAGCCGCGTGGAGTACTTTCTCGCCTGTTTGTGCTGCAGATTGTGCAAGGTATTGAGGAGCGCCTTTTTGGCTATGTTGTTACTGCAATGACAAGATCAGGAAGGGGTTCAAGGTCAATCACCAGCAGGGACGAGGAGAAGGACAGATTTATAGACAAATTAATAGGGAAATTTGTAGAGAGAAGGACTATTGGATGGAGGATCTAATCCAAGGGATTAAAAGCGAGTTATTTCAGCAAATACAGGATGCGGTAGAGAGGCAGAAACAAGAGCTTATGCTCTATATTCAGGAAGAGATTAGGAAGGGAAGAGAGGACTGGGAGAGGGAATGTGCTCGGATCACAAATGAATTAGGAAGGATTAACAGCATGGCTAAGGACAGAGGATTAGTGGAGGATGGGTTAGTGACTGCAATTGAGATTGAGAATCCCCAGGGGACAGACTACCAGCATGACAATGAATTACTGAGGAGATGGTCTATTATAATACACGGATTATTCGAATCTGGGGCATCAACAAGACAAGAAAGAATAGAGACGGAAAAATATGAATTGCATGAGATATTGAGATGTATTGGAGCAGGAATGGCAGAACACGAGGTGGATATCAGCCGCCGGGTTGGACCTTACAATTGTACCAAGAATAGACCTGTTCTGGTGCAATTCTCCAATGAGGAGGCTGTGGAGTACATAATGAGGAACAAGCATTTACTCAGAGGAAGTGAAACCCATTACAATGTGTTTATAGAGAGGTTTATGACGAAAGATGAGCAAATAGCCCACAAGAATAGATGGCAAGCATGACACCGAACTAGCCTCTCAGGTAGTCTCACCTCCCAGGTCACCTCCCAGGTCACCTCCCAGGCCACCTCCCAGGTCACCTCCCAGGTCACCTCCCAGGTCGCATCCTCCCCAACTCAGCCCTCCTATACCTCCCCCCGGCCTCAGCCCCCCAAAACCCTCCTGCTTCATCCCCCCAAACCCCCCCAATCCCTTCCACATTTGCACCTCCCCAACGATTCCCCTGCCTCTGCTACATCACACCTGTCAACGACCCCAGTGGGTCAAGCCATGCCTTCCCCAAACCCACCTTCCTGTTCCCCCTCCCCTACTACCCCTTCCTACTCCCCTGCCCCTTCTACCCCATTGCCTTCAATTCCATCTACTCCATCCCAGCTTCCACTGCACCCCTCTTACACTCATCCCCAAACCCCACCCAACCCTCACCCCTCTTATGCACCTCCAGCCCACATTTAACCCCCTCACCTTGTGACCCCCTTACACCTTCCCCCCATCTCCCTCTTCCCCTCTTCTACCCCAAAAACCCCACCTACCCCTGATTCCCCCCTAACTAATACACCCTCTCTTCCACTCCCAGCACCCATGCTCCATTCTCCTCTCAGCCCTCTGTCCTCAATATCCCTCTCCCCCCCCCCCCCAACCTCTCAACCTCTATCTGACTCTCAGTCTCACTCTATTTCTCAACCCCCCTATGCTATTCAGACCCCTAACTTTCAGACCCATTATGCCCTTTCTACCCCCCTAGATGTGCAGACCCCATTCGCCTACCAGGCACTCCCAGGCACACCCCTAGCACCCCCCCATTCACCCCCACAGCCCCCACTCGCCCCCCAGACACCTCCCAGTCCCCCCAGACCCCCGGTGAAAGGGGTAACTCTGACACCCGAGTTTCAAAGAAGAGTCTCAAGGTTTGGTACACCAATGCTGATGGGGGTAGCCAATAAAGCAGAATAGATAAAAGAAAGAGTTAGTGAGGCAGACCCAGACATAGTGGCAATAGTGGAAACTAAAATAAATGACATGATCTCGGATGCAATCTTTCCAGAGGGATACCAGGTGATAAGAAAAGAAAGGACACAGAGACAGGGAGGAGGAGTGGCAGTCCTAATAAAGCGGAAATGGAAGTTTGATGAGCTGCAAAATCTGGGTACCAATGAAAGCACGAGCTTCATACATGGAACTCTGACAGTGGATGGGAAGAATATTGTAATCTTGATACTCTACAATCTCCCACCAAACAGTAGAAGGCCCAGGCAGGAGTACGAGGACAGCAACAAGACATGTATAGATGAACTGCAGAGGGCAGCAACTATAGCGCATAGAATGAGAGCAAAGCTGCTGGTCATGGGGGACCTAAATCACAGAGAGATAGATTGGGAAACGAGGAATCCCCATGGCGGGGAGGAGACCTGGGGAGCAAAGCTGGTAAACGTTATTGACAGGAATTTCCTAACACAGCATGTGAAGGAAGATACTAGGGAAAGAGGAGGGGATACGCCCAGCCTATTAGATCTCATTTTCACCCAGAATGTAGAAGACATCGAGCAGTTGGAACATGAAATACCACTAGGAGCCAGTGACCATTGTGTCCTAGTCTTTGATTACATGATGGAGCTTAAAATTGTGACCAAAGGACAAGAGGTCCGGGAAAGGAGACTTGATTACAGAAAAGGGGACTACAGAAGGATAAGGGACTACATGGGAGAAGTGCAGTGGGAGGAAGAACTTAGAGGAAAAACAGTGCAAGGTATGATGAACCAAGTCATATTGAAATGCAAGGAGGCTGAAGAGAGATTTATTCCAACAATAAAGGAAAAAAGCAGGAGGGAATATAATAACCCATGGTTTAATAGACAGTGTCAGAAAGCAAGGGTGAGAAGCAGGAGGGAGTGGAGGAAGTACAGAAGATAAAGGACAGAGGACAACAGGATTAGATGTAACAGAGCTAGGAATGATTACATTAACATAAGGCGAGTGTTGGAAAGGAATTATGAGAATGATACTGCAGTCAAAGCGAAAAAGCAACCTAAATTACTACATAGCCATATAAGAAGGAAGATGTCGGTAAATAACCAAGTGACAAGACTGAGGAAAACAGAAGGGGCATATGCAGAAAGCGACAAGGAAATCTGCGAGGTACTGAATGCAAATTTCCATGGAGTGTTCTTAACCGAGCCTAAGTAGCTCCCATTGTTAGAAGCGATTACCCTAGATGAAAGACTATCAGATATAGAGGTGACAGCAGAGGAGGTAATGAAACAGTTGACAACACTGGATGCAAATAAAGCTGTTGGACCAGACAAAGTATCACCGTGGATACTTAAAGAGGCAGCACAGGCTCTCAGCGTGCCTCTGGCAATGATCTTTAATGAGTCACTTATGTCGGGAGAATTGCCCAGTTGCTGGAAGGAGGCAAATGTCGTACCGATTTTCAAGAAAGGTGATAGGGAGGAGGCACCTAACTACAGACCCGTATCACTGACAAGCATCCCCTACAAAATACTTGAAAGAATAATTAGGCTAAGACTTGTTGAGCACCTGGAGAGCATTGGGTTTGTAAACAAGCACCAACATGGATTCTGGACAGGGAAATCATGCCTAACAAACCTTTTAGAGTTCTATGATAAAGTAACAAGGATAAGGCAGGACAGAGAAGGCTGGGCAGACTGCATATTTCTTGACTGCCAAAAGGCCTTTGATACAGTACCGCACATGAGACTGCTATACAAACTTGAGAGGCAGGCAGGAGTAAGCGGAAAGGCCCTAGCATGGGTGAAGAACTACCTAACAGGAAGGAGCCAGATGGTAATGGTAAGGGGCGAGAAGTCGGACTGGCGAACAGTAACAAGTGGAGTACCTCAAGGATCGGTGCTGGGACCAATCCTCTTTCTAATTTACGTAAATGATAATTTTACAGGAGTGGAATCATACATGTCAATGTTTGCAGATGACGGAAAATTAATGAGAAGAGTTGTGACAGACGAGGATTGTAGGATCCTCCAAGAGGACTTAAACAGGTTGCAGAGATGGTCAGGGAAATGGCTACTGGAGTTTAACACCAGTAAATGTAAAGTTATGGAAATGGGATCAGGTGATAGGAGACCAAAGGGACAGTACACAATGAAGGGGAACAGCCTACCTGTAACGATTCGAGAAAGAGACCTGGGAGTGGATGTGACACCTAATCAAACTCCTGAGGCACATATAAATAGGATAACGACAGCAGCGTACTCTACACTGGCGAAAATTAGAACTTCATTCAGAAACCTAAATGAGGAGGCTTTTAGGGCGCTTTACACTGCCTACGTGAGACCCGTCTTAGAGTATGCCGCGCCATCATGGAGCCCCCACCTGAAGAAACACATAAAGAAACTGGAGAAGGTTCAGAGGTTTGTGACGAAGCTTGTCCCAGAGTTGCAAGGGATGGGATATGAAGAGCGTCTGCAGGAACTGAACCTTACGACACTAGAGAAAAGAAGGGAGAGAGGAGATATGATAGGGACATATAAAATACTCAGGGGAATTGACAAATTGGAAATAGATGAAATGTTCACGCGTAATAATAACAGAACGAGGGGAGATGGGTGGAAACTGGAAACTCAGATGAGTCACAGAGATGTTAGGAAGTTTTCTTTTAGCGTGAGAGTAGTGGAAAAATGGAATGCACTTGGGGAACAGGTTGTGGAAGCAAATACTATTCATACTTTTAAAACTAGGTATGATAGGGAAATGGGACAGGAGTCATTGCTGTAAACAACCGATAGCTGGAAAGGCGGGATCCAAGAGTCAATGCTCGATCCTGCAAGCACAAATAGGTGAATAGGTGAGTACACACACACACACACACACACACACACACACACACACACACACACACACACACACACACACACACACACACACACACACACACACACACACACACACACACACACACACACACACACACACACACACACACACACACACACACACACACACACAACTAGGTGAGTACAACTAGATGAGTACACACACACACACACACACACACACACACACACACACATACACACACACACAAAATATTCCTCCAGAGGGACAAGACGAAGGAGGAGAGAGTCAGGGCGACAGAGGCAAGGCGGAAGTACAGGGAGAGAAGAGTAAACCAGGAAATCACAGCCCTCAACACAACAGTCCCAGAGACAAGAGGGGAACCCACAACCCAGCATTCCAGCAACTCCAGAGGGGAAGGCAACACCGCCAGCCTCTGCACAGAAACCCTCCCTACCCCTTACCCTACGTCCCAACACAAATACTCACTCAAACCACCTCATTCCGACCCTGTCACCCCTCCCTCCATTTCCACCATGTCCCCTCTCCCCCCTCCCCAAGTTCCTCCTCCCCTCTTTCCCCCTCCCCCCTTCATCCGATACCCTCCTTATCCCTCCTCCTCCCCTCACCCCGTATCCTCCATGACCTCCCTACCCCCTTACCCTAGCTGTCCCACCTTCCTCCTGTCCTTCCTTCCACCGAGACCCTGTTAAGCACCTTACAGATCTTCACACCTATTGAACAGCTTCCTCCATCAGCAGAATGCTCACCAAGATGGGGACAAGAGAATGAACAGAAGAAAGTGAGCTTCAAGACAATGTACACTAACAATGATGGGATTACGAATAAAACAAGTGAACTTGGAGAATGGGCACTAGAAGAAAGCCCAGGCATAATATCACTCACAGAAACAAACCTAACGAAAACCATAACAAATGCAGTGTTTCCACAGGACTATTATGTAGTGAGAAAAGAGAGAGAAGGAAGAGGAGGTGGTGTAGATTTGATAATAAGAGAAGGCTGGAGTTTTGAAGAGATGGTTGTTCAGGGCTGTGAAGATTTCATTGAGTACATAACAGGTACCATAGTAATTGGAGGACAAAAAATTATAGTAGTAGTCATATAGAATCCCCCACCGAACGACAGAAGACCCAGACAGGAATATGATAGAAACAACATAGCCACCATCAATATAATAGAAAGAGCAACTTCTGTAGCTAGCAGGAACGGATCATGACTACTCATCATGGAAGACTTCCCCAACGAGAACATAGAGTGGGAGAACAGAGACCCACATGGAGGACCGGACACATGGACAGCTAAGCTGCTGGACGTAGCAACAAGAAACTTTCTAAGCCAACACATCAAGGGACTGACAAGAATGAGAGGAGAGGATGAACCAGCTGTGCTTGATCTGATATTTACCCTAAATGAGTCGGATATAAGGGAAGTTAAGTTGGAACCCCCCTTGGGAATGAGTGATCATAGTGTATTGAGCTTTGAGTACCTGGTAGAGCTAGGAATTATCTCCCCAAAAACAGAATTGGGAAACAAAGGACTGGCATACCACAAGAGAAATTATGAGGAGATGAGAGAATTCCTAAGGGATATACCATGGGGCACAGAACTCACAACTAAGTCCATACAAGACATGATAGATTATGTCACCCAAAAGTGTCAGGAGGCAGTAAACAGGTTTATCCCGACCCGGCAGGAAAAAAACAAGAAGCAAAAGAAGAATCCGTGGTTTAATAGGGCATGTATTAAAGCAAAAGAACTGAACAAAAGGACGTTGAGGGACTTCCGAAATAACAGAACACCAGAAAGTAGAGACAGATACCAGAGAACCATGAACGAGTATGTTAGTGTGAGAAGAGAAGCTGAGAAAAAGTATGAAAATGATATAGCTAATAGGGCCAAGACTGAACCAAAGCTACCACACAATCACATCAGTTGGAAAACAATGGTGAAGGAACAGATTATGAAACTTAGAACGGGTGAGGACAGGTACAAAGAGAACGACAAAGAGGTGTGTGAGGAACTCATCAAGAGGTTCCAGGAGGTCCTCACAATAGAACAATTAGAAGTCACAGTGCTAGGAGAGGTAGCAGTAAACCAAAGCGAAGTTGGAAGGGTTCGAAATTACATGAGATGAGGTCAAGAGGGACCTGTTGGATATGGACATGAGAAAGGCTGTTGGCCCGGACGGAATCTCACCATGGGTATTGAAAGAGTGTGCAGGAGCGCTTTGCTTCCCACTCTCCATAGTGCATAGTAGGTCACTGGAAACGGGAGACCTACCAGAAATATGGAAGACAGCTAATGTAGTCCCAATATAAAAAAAGAGTGAAAGACAAGAAGCACTGAACTACAGACCAGTGTCCTTAACTTGTATATCATGCATGGTGATGGAGACGTTCGTGAGAAATAAACATAGTAACACATCTGGAGAGAAGAGACTTCGTGACAACCCAACAACATGGGTTCAGGAAGGGTAAATCTTGCCTTACAGGCTTAATAGAATTTTACGGTCAGGTGACTAAGATTAAGCAAGAAAGAGAAGGATGGGCTGACTGCCTTTTTTTGGACTGTCAGAATGCCTTTGACACAGTACCCCATAAAAGGCTGATGCATAAGCTGGAGAAACAGGCAGGAGTAACAGGTATGGCGCTCCAGTGGATAAGGGAGTACCTAAGCAATAGGAAGCAGAGAGTTACAGTGAGGGGTGAAACCTCAGATTGGCGTGAAGTCACCAGTGGAGTCCCACAGGGCTCTGTACTTGGACCTATCCTGTTTCTGATATACATAAATGATCTCCCAGAGGGTATAGACTCATTCCTCTCAATGTTTGCTGACGACGCCAAAATTATGAGAAGGATTAAGAGAGAGGAGGACAGCTTGAGGCTTCAAGAAGACCTGGACAAGCTGCAGGAATGGTCGAACAAATGGTTGTTAGAGTTTAACCCAAGCAAATGCAATGTATTGAAGATAAGTGTAGGAAGCAGGATACAAGGCCAGTAATGAAGATGACCAGACACAAGGTCTCATTTGGGGGATGAAATACTTCAAGACTCAATGAGAGAGAAAGACCTGGGGGTTGATATCTCGCCAGACCTGTCTCCTGAAACTCATATCAAGAGGATAACATCAGCGGCATATGCCAGGCTGGCTAGCATAAGAACGGCCTTTAACAACTTGTGTAAGGCATCTTTCAGAACTTTCTATACCTCATATGTCAGATCAATCCTGGAGAATGCGGCCCAAGCATGGAGTCCATATCTAGTCATGCATAGGACTAAACTGGAAAAGGTTCAAAGGTTTGCCCCCAGACTAGTACCCGAACTAAGGGGTATGAGCTACGAGGAGAGACTACGGGAATTAAACCTCACGTCACTGGAAGGCAGAAGAGTTAGAGTGGACATGATCAACACATACAAGATTCTCAGAGGAATTGATAGGATAGATAAATGCAAGCTATTTACCACACGAGGCACATGCACTAGGGGACACAGGTGGAAATTGAGTGCCCAAATGTACCACAGAGACGTTAGAAAGAATTTTGTCAGTGTCAGAGTAGTAGACAAATGAAATGCATTAGAAAGTGATGTGGTGGAGGCTGACTCCATACACAGCTTCATGTGAAGATAAGATAGAGCCCAGTAGGCTCTAGAACCTGTACATTAGTTGATTGACAGTTGAGAGGCGGGACCAAAGAGCCAGAGCTCAACCCCTGCAGGAGCAATTAGGTAAGTACACGCATCTATATAATTAATAATTTAAATGTTCGTTTGATCAAAATCGCTAATCTCTGATAGTTCTTCACCTATTGTTTTGAAATTTTCACACAACGTTCCATTCGCATCCGAGAGATTTTTTAGATGCATTCTATATAGATGTCACGTCTGTGACGGGAAAAAAAAAACATTTTTTTTAACTGTGTTTTCCATGTGAGGGGAAATCTCCGAAATCTCTTTAACTATTGCTCTGAAATTTTGACACAACGTTGCATTCAAATAGGTGCATGTTTTTATATACTTACTATATACATGCCACACCTGTGACAAGGAAAAAGCATACTTTTTTTTTTAAAACAGCGCCATCTGATGGACATAAGACTAACACACGCTGTAATCTCTAAAAGTTCTTCACTGATTACTTTGAAATTTTGACACAACGTTACATTCGAATACACACGTGTTTTTATATACCTACTAACAAGAGTTTTCTCAATATTTCTTATGTTTCTTTTTACTGTCGATGGTAATTGAAAAATCAATTCTCCAAAATTCACTTTTATTTCTAGTCTGACGCGACACTTGAATGCGTTTCGTAATAACTTATTACATTTTCAGAGACTTTAGTTTACACACACACACAACTGAAACCTGAAAACACTAAACAGAGTTTTACTTATGCTAAACGCTTAAACAGCTTGTCTTATATACTCGCATTTGGGTGAGGTGATACATTGCAACAGTTTTGGATGAGGTGAACAAACATTTGACCAACACAAGACAGAACACGGAACATTGGGTATTAATTGGATAAATGAGAGGGAAGAATGGAAGTAACTACAAAGGGCCTATTGACCCATAATTCCTCTTGATGCTTTTATGCCTAATAGGGGGTACAGGTGTTGTGTTATTTGACACTTCAGACGTTGCATGGCATTTCACCTTCCTTCTTATGATGTCTTCAACGAAATCATTGGAGAAGCCGTTATTGACTAGGACCTGCCTTACCCTTCATAGTTCTTCATCGACTTGCTTCCATCCTGAGCTGTAGCTGAGAGTACGGTCGACGTAAGCGTTGACAACACTCCTCTTGTACCTGGCTGGGCTGTCACTTTTGGCATTGAAGCACATTCCTATGTTTGTTTCCTTAGTGTACACTGCAGTGTGGAAACCTCCACTCCTCTCCATGACTGTTACATCTAGAAAGGGCAGCTTCCCATCCTTCTCCATCTCGTAAGTGAAACTAAACACGGAATTCCGCTCGAATGCCTCCTTCAGCTCCTGAGACGTTTGAAATCAGGTACCTGTGTAAAAATGTCGTCAACATACCTGCAGAATATGGCAGGTTTCAAGTTCATGTCAACTAAGACCTTCTGTTCGATGGAATCCATGTAGAAGTTAACAAACAGGACGCCTAGGGGAGAACCCATGGCGACCCCATCTACTTGCTTATACATGTGCCCATCAGGGCTCAAGAAGGGTACACAGAGCATTCAGAGAAAAACTTGCCCTTTAACTCTGAATACGTATAAGTGTTCGCTTCTCCTATCTCCCCCTTTCCCTATATTTATATATTTTTCAAGTTAAAACTGTTGAATATATATGACCGAACCTAACGAACCCTACCTAACCTAACCTAACCTAACCTAACCTAACCTAAGCTATCACTATTAGGTCAATATATTATGTTCATATTATAATATAATAATATTTCAAATAAAATAATTGGAAACAATTTATTTAAAATAAAGAAAATCACTCGGCCTATTAGGCAAATTGTGCCTTGCATAGTAGGGCGAGATGTATGTTCTAGCTACTAGGTACGACATATATATATATATATATATATATATATATATATATATATATATATATATATATATATATATATATATATATATATATATATATATATATATATATGTCGTACCTAGTAGCCAGAACGCACTTCTCAGCCTACTATGCAAAGCCCGATTTGCCTAATAAGCCAAGTTTTCCTGAATTAGCATATTTTTTCTATTTTTTTTCTTATGAAATGATAAAGCTACCCATTTCACTATGTATGAGGTCAATTTTTTTTATTTAAGTTAACATTAACGTAGGTATATGACCGAACCTAACCAACCCTACCTAACCTAACCTAACCTATGTCTATATGTTAGCTTAGGTTATGTAGCCGAAAACGTTAGGTGAGGTTAGGTTAGGTAGGTTAGGTAGTCGAAAAAACATTAATTCATGAAAACTTGGCTTATTAGGCAAATCGAGCCTTGCATAGTAGGCTGAGAAGTGCGTTCTGGCTACTAGGTACGACATACATATATATATATATATATATATATATATATATATATATATATATATATATATATATATATATATATATATATATATATATATATATGTCGTACCTAGTAGCCAGAACTCACTTCTCAGCCTACTATTCAAGGCCCGATTTGCCTAATAAGCCAAGTTTTCCTGAATTAATATATTTACTATAATTTTTTTCTTATGAAATGATAAAGCAACCCTTTTCTCTATGTATGAGGTCAATTTTTTTTTATTGGAGTTAAAATTAACGTAGATATATGACCGAACCTAACCAACCCTACCTAACCTAACCTAACCTATATTTATAGGTAAGGTAAGGTTAGGTAGCCAAAAAAAGCTAGGTTAGGTTAGGTTAGGTAGGTTAGGTAGACGAAAAAACATTAATTCATGAAAACTTGGCTTATTAGGCAAATTGGGCCTTGAATAGTAGGCTGAGAAGTGCGTTCTGGCTATTAGGTACGACATATATATATATATATATATATATATATATATATATATATATATATATATATATATATATATATATATATATATACATATATATATATATACATATATATATATATACATATATATATATATATATATATATATATATATATATATATATATATATATATATATATATATATATATATATATATATATATATATATATATATGTCGTACCTAGTAGCCAGAACGCACTTCTATGCCTACTATGTAAGGCCCGATTTGTCTAATAAGCCAAGTTTTCCTGAATTAATATATTTTCTCAAATTTTTTTCTTATGCAATGATAAAGCTACCCATTTTATTACGTATGAGGTAAAAAAAAAAATTTATTGGAGTTAAAATTAACGTAGATATATGACCGAACCTAACCAACCCTACCTAACCTAACCTAACCTATCTTTATAGGTTAGGTTAGGTTAGGTAGCCGAAAAAGTTAGGTTAGGTTAGGTTAGGTAGTCGAAAAACAATTAATTCATAAAAACTTGGCTTATTAGGCAAATGGGGCCTTGCATAGTAGGCTGAGAAGTGCGTTCTGGCTACTAGGTACGACATATATATATATATATATATATATATATATATATATATATATATATATATATATATATATATATATATATATATATATATATATATATATATATATATGTCGTACCTAGTAGCCAGAACGCACTTCTCAGCCTACTATGCAAGGCCCGATTATATATATATAAAAGTTTGTGAGGGTACAACCTCTGGTGCCAATGTGGGGACCCATAGCCTCGGAGAAGAAAATAAAAAGTATTCAGAGGAGACCTTGTGGTTTCTCACTGAACACTAATATTATCTTCTCCTACCACCCCCATTCTTTTGTATGTACACATATATATTTACTTTATTTGAACTTTGTTACAAAAAAGGAGTTACATATGGGTTACAAAGATGATTGTCATAGGTTGTCGAGTTCCTCCAGCTCCTCAGATGGCGGGCAGGAACCCTGGATGCAGTGCGCATTTCCCCTCTGTATCGCCACACTGAGGCGCTGGAAAAGAAAGCTTGCAGCTCTCGGGTCCCTTGTTGTTTCAATGAGCCTAGAACCCAGTTCCTTCAAAAAATGGTAGCACTTTTACCCCAGGCGCCGAGCGTCTCAGAAGCAATGGGGACAAAATTGTAGTGGTGATCCAGTTCTCTATATTTACGGGATTTGGCTGCTTCCCTGTGGGTGGCAGCGCCACCTGGTTGTGCAACACTGAGGTTAATGTAGGTGTTAGCCAGGGTTGATACGCACGTGTAGTCCCATACCAACTGCTTGCCATTCTTCCAGGGGTTCACTGTGATACCATCCGGGCGACCAATAAGAGCATCAGAGTTACGGGGCGTTAGGTAACGGGGCTCTCTTTCAGCTGGGCATCCAGCTAATGGTGAGGCTCCTCTTGATGATGTCGTTAACTTCACTGTGCCTCGAGTGCCATCTATATATATATATATATATACATATATATATATATATATGTCGTACCTAGTAGCCAGAACGCACTTGTCAGCCTACTATGCAAGGCCCGATTTGCCTAATAAGCCAAGTTTTCTTGAATTAATATATTTTCTCTAATTTTTTTCTTATGAAATGATAAAGCTACCCATTTGATGATGTATGAGGTCAATTTTTTTTTATTGGAGTAAAAATGAACGTAGATATATAACCAAACCTAACCAACCCTACCTAACCTAACCTAGCCTATCTTTATAGGTTAGGTTAGGTTAGGTAGCCGAAAAAGTTAGGTTAGGTTAGGTTAGGTAGGTTAGGTAGTCGAAAAATAATTAATTCATGAAAACTTGGCTTACTAGGCAAATTGGGCCTTGCATATTAGGCTGAGAAGTGCGTTCTGGCTACTAGGTACGACATATATATATATATATATATATATATATTTATATATATATATATATATATATATATATATATATATATATATATATATATATATATATATATATATATATATATTTAGGTTAGGTAGCAGAAAAAGTTAGGTTAGGTCAGGTTAGGTAGGTTAGGTAGTCGAAAAACAATTAATTCATGAAAACTTGGCTTATTAGGCAAATCGGGCCTTGCATAGTAGGCTGAGAAGTGCGTTCTGGCTACTAGGTACGCCATATATATATATATATATATATATATATATATATATATATATATATATATATATATATATATATATATATATATATATATATATATATGTCGTACCTAGTAGCCAGAACGCACTTCTCAGCCTACTATGCAAGGCCCGATATGCCTAATAAGCCAAGTTTTCCTGAATTAATATATTTTCTCAAATTTTTTTCTTATGAAATGATAAAGCTACCCATTTCATTATGTATGAGGTCAATTTTTTTTTATTGGAGTTAAAATTAATGTAGATATATGACGGAACCTAACCAACCCTACCTAACCTAACCTAACCTATCTTTATAGGTTACGTTAGGTTAGGTAGCCGAAAAAGTTAGGTTAGGTTAGGTTAGGTAGTCGAAAAACAATTAATTCATGAAAACTTGGCTTATTATGCAAATCAGTCCTTGCATAGTAGGCTGAGAAGTGCGTTCTGGCTACTAGGTACGACATATATATATATATATATATATATATATATATATATATATATATATATATATATATATATATGTCGTACCTAGTAGCCAGAACGCACTTCTCAGCCTACTATGCAAGGCCCGATTTGCCTAATAAGCCAAGTTTTCATGAATTAATTGTTTTTTGACTACCTAACCTAACCTAACCTAACTTTTTCGGCTACCTAACCTAACCTAACCTATAGAGATAGGTTAGGTTAGGTTAGGTAGGGTTGGTTAGGTTAGGTCATATATCTACGTTAATTTTAACTCCAATAAAAAAAATTGACCTCATACATATTGAAATGGGTAGCTTTATCAATTCATAAGAAAAAAATTAGAGAAAATATATTATTTCAGGAAAACTTGGCTTATTAGGCAAATTGGGCCTTGAATAGTAGGCCAAAAAGTGCGTTCTGGCTACTAGGTACGACATATATATATATATATATATATATATATGTCGTACCTAGTAGCCAGAACTCACTTTTCAGCCTACAATGCAAGGCCCGATTTGCCTAATAAGCCAAGTTTTCATGAATTAATATATTTTCTCTAATTTTTTTCTTATGAAATGATAAAGCTACCCATTTCATTATGTAAGAGGTAAATTTTTTTTTATTGGAGTTAAAATTAACGAAGATATATGACCGAACCTAACCAACCCTACCTAACCTAACCTAACCTATCTTTATAGGTTAGGTTAGGTTAGGTAGCCGAAAAAGTTAGGTTAGGTTAGGTTAGGTAGGTTAGGTAGTCGAAAAGCAATTAATTCATGAAAACTTGGCTTATTAGGCAAATCGGGCCTTGCATAGTAGGCTCAGAAGGGAGTTCTGGCTACTAGGTACGACATATATATATATATATATATTATATATATATATATATTATATATATTATATATATATATATATATATATATTATATATATATATATATTATATATATTATATATATATATATATATATATATATATATATATATATATATATATATATATATATATATATATATATATATATATATACATATATATATATATATATATATATATATATTTTATTAAATATGACCGAAAAAGTAAGATTAATAATTCTAACACGAATTTTCTCAATCTTTCGTACATTATGCTTCACTGTTGGAGGTAAATCAAAAATCACTTCTCCAAAATTCATTTTTATTTCTAGTCTGACGCGACACGGGCGCGTTTCGTAAAACTTATTACATTTTCAAAGACTTCACAAATACACAACTGATTAGAACTTGCGTTTCCCTGATTTTATATCTACATTTGAGTGAGGTGGGAAGGGTGATGTGGCATTACATTTGAGTAAGGTGGGAAGGATGATGTGGCATTAGAGGATATTAATAGGGTATTAAAAGTATCAACACAAGACAGAACACGAAACAATGGATATTGAATAGAAGTGTTTGTAGAAATCCTATTGGTCCATATTTCTTGATGCTTCTATATTGGAGCGGAGTCTTGAGGTGGGTAGAATATAGTTGTGCAATAATTGGCTGTTGATTGCTGGTGTTGACTTCTTGATGTGTAGTGCCTCGCAAACGTCGAGCCGCCTGCTATCGCTGTATCTATCGATGATTTCTGTGTTGTTTACTAGGATTTCTCTGGCGATGGTTTGGTTATGGGAAGAGATTATATGTTCCTTAATGGAGCCCTGTTGTTTATGCATCGTTAAACGCCTAGAAAGAGATGTTGTTGTCTTGCCTATATACTGGGTTTTTTGGAGCTTACAGTCCCCAAGTGGGCATTTGAAGGCATAGACGACGTTAGTCTCTTTTAAAGCGTTCTGTTTCGTGTCTGGAGAGTTTCTCATGAGTAGGCTGGCCGTTTTTCTGGTTTTATAGTAAATCGTCAGTTGTATCCTCTGATTTTTGTCTGTAGGGATAACGTTTCTATTAACAATATCTTTCAGGACCCTTTCCTCTGTTTTATGAGCTGTGGAAAAGAAGTTCCTGTAAAATAGTCTAATAGGGGGGCAGGCGGCTCGACGTTTGCGAGGCACTACACATCAAGAAGTCAACACCAGCAATCAACAGCCAATTATTGCACAACTATATTCTACCCACCTCAAGACTCCGCTCCAATATAGAAGCATCAAGAAATATGGACCAATAGGCTTTCTACAAACACTTCTATTCAATATCCATTGTTTCGTGTTCTGTCTTGTGTTGATACTTTTAATACCCTATTAATATCCTCTAATGCCACATCATCCTTCCCACCTTACTCAAATGTAATGCCACATCACCCTTCCCACCTCACTCAAATGTAGATATAAAATCAGGGAAACGCAAGTTCTAATCAGTTGTGTATTTGTGAAGTCTTTGAAAATGTAATAAGTTTTACGAAACGCGCCCGTGTCGCGTCAGACTAGAAATAAAAATGAATTTTGGAGAAGTGATTTTTGATTTACCTCCAACAGTGAAGCATAATGTACGAAAGATTGAGAAAATTCGTGTTAGAATTATTAATCTTACTTTTTCGGTCATATTTAATAAAATATGTCTACAGGAAAGACTGCTACCAAAATATACTAATATATATATATATATATTATTAAATATGACCGAAAAAGTAAGATTAATAATTCTAACACGAATTTTCTCTATCTTTCGTACGTTTCTTTTCACTGTTGGTGGTAATTCAAAAATCAATTCTCCAAAATTCATTTTTATTTCTAGTCTGACGCGACACTTGAGCGTGTTTTGTAAAACTTATTACATTTTCAAAGACTTTAGTTTACACATACTCAACTGAATAGAACTTACACATCTTCGATTTGTTTATATCTACATTTGAATGAGGTGGATGGGGTGAGGTGGTATTAATAGGGTATTAAATTCATCAACATAAGACAGACCACGAAACAATGGGTATTGAATGGAAGTGATTGCAGAAAGCCTATTGGTCCAAATTTCTTGATGCTTCTATATTGGAGCGGAGTCTTGAGGTGGGTAGAATATAGTTGTGCATTAATTGGCTGTTGATTGCTGGTGTTGAATTCTTAATGTGTAGTGCCTCGCAAACGTCACGCCGCCTGCTATCGCTGTATCTATCGATGATTTCTGTGTTGTTTACTAGGATTTCTCTGCCGATGGTTTGGTTGTGGGAAGAGATTATATGTTCCTTAATGGAGCCCTGTTGCTTATGCATCGTTAAACGCCTAGAAAGAGATGTTGTTGTCTTGCCTATATACTGGGTTTTTTCGAGCTTACGGTCCCCAAGAGGGCATTTGAAGGCATAGACGACGTTGGTCTCTTTTAAAGCGTTCTGCTTTGTGTCTGGAGAGTTTCTCATGAGTAGGCTGGCCGTTTTTCTTGTTTTATAGTAAATCGTCAGTTGTATCCTCTGATTTTTGTCTGTAGGGATAACGTTTCTATTAAAAATATCTTTCAGGGCCCTTTCCTCCGTTTTATGAGCTGTGGAAAAGAAGTTCCTGTAAAATAGTCTAATAGGGGGTATAGGTGTTGTGTTAGTTGTCTCTTCATAGGTTGCATAAGCGTTTCACTTTCCTTCTTATGATGTCTTCGACGAAACCATTGGAGAAGCCGTTGTTGACTAGGACCTGCCTTACCCTACATAGTTCTTCGTCGACTTGCTTCCATTCTGAGCTGTGGCTGAGAGCACGGTCGACATAAGCTTTAACAACACTCCTCTTGTACTCGACCTGTCTGGGCAGTCGCTGTTGGCATTTAGGCACATTCCTATGTTCGTTTCCTTAGTGTAGACTGCAGTGTGGAAACCTCCGCTCTTTTCCATGACTGTTACATCTAGAAAGGGCAGCTTCCCATCCTTTTCCATCTCGTAAGTGAAACGCAGCACGGAACTCTGCTCAAATGCCTCCTTCAGCTCCTGCAGATGTCTGACATCAGGTACCTGTGTAAAAATGTTGTCAACATACCTGCAGTATATGGCCGGTTTCAAGTTCATGTCGACTAAGACTTTTTGCTCGATGGTACCCATGTAGAAGTTTGCAAACAGGACACCTAGGGGAGAACCCATGGCGACCCCATCTACTTGCTTATACATGTGCCCATCCGGGCTCAAGAAGGGTGCCTCTTTAGTACAAGCTTGGAGTAGTTTCCTCAGAATATTTTCTGGTATGTCAAGAGGAGTACAGGCTGGATCACGATACACTCTGTCGGCTATCATTCCGATTGTCTCGTCCACAGGTACGTTGATAAACAGCGATTCTACGTCCAACGAGGCTCTTATCCCTGTGGCCCGTGTGCCCCGCAGTAAGTCAACAAATTCCTTTGGAATGTAATAAGTTTTACGAAATGCGCTCGTGTCGCGTCAGACTAGAAATAAAAATGAATTTTGGAGAATTGATTTTTTATTTACCTCCAACAGTGAAAAGAAATGTACGAAAAATTGAGAAAATTCGTGTTAGAATTATTAATCTTACTTTTTCGGTCATATTTAATAATATATATATATATATATATATATATATATATATATATATATATATATATATATATATATATATATATATATATATATATATATATTATTAAATATGACCGAAAAAGTAAGATTAATAATTCTAACACGAATTTTCTCAATCTTTCGTACATTACGCTTCACTGTTGGAGGTAAATCAAAAATCACTTCTCCAAAATTCATTTTTATTTCTAGTCTGACGCGACACGGGCGCGTTTCGTAAAACTTATTACATTTTCAAAGACTTCACAAATACACAACTGATTAGAACTAACGTATCTCTGCTATTATATCTACATTTGAGTGAGGTGGGAGGGATGATGTGGCATATAATGATGTGGCATTAGGGGATATTAATAGGGTATTAAAAGTATCAACACAAGACAGAACAGAAACAATGGGTATTGAATAGAAGTGTTTGTAGAAAGCCTATTGGTCCATATTTCTTGATGCTTCTATATTGGAGCGGAGTCTTGAGGTGGGTAGAATATAGTTGTGCAATAATTGGCTGTTGATTGCTGGTGTTGACTTCTTGATGTGTAGTGCCTCGCAAACGTCAAGCCGCCTGCTATCGCTGTATCTATCGATGATTTCTGTGTTGTTTACTAGGATTTCTCTGGCGATGGTTTGGTTATGGGAAGAGATTATATGTTCCTTAATGGAGCCCTGTTGCTTATGCATCGTTAAACGCCTAGAAAGAGATGTTGTTGTCTTGCCTATATACTGGGTTTTTTGGAGCTTACAGTCCCCAAGTGGGCATTTGAAGGCATAGACGACGTTAGTCTCTTTTAAAGCGTTCTGTTTTGTGTCTGGAGAGTTTCTCATGAGTAGGCTGGCCGTTTTTCTGGTTTTATAGTAAATCGTCAGTTGTATCCTCTGATTTTTGTCTGTAGGGAAAACGTTTCTATTAACAATATCTTTCAGGACCCTTTCCTCCGTTTTATGAGCTGTGGAAAAGAAGTTCCTGTAAAATAGTCTAAAAGGGGGTATAGGTGTTGTGTTAGTTGTCTCTTCAGAGGTTGCATGGCTTTTCACTTTCCTTCTTATGATGTCTTCGATGAAACCATTGGAGAAGCCGTTATTGACTAGAACCTGCCTTACCCTACAGAGTTCTTCGTCGACTTGCTTCCATTCTGAGCTGTGGCTGAGAGCACGGTCGACGTATGCGTTAACAACACTCCTCTTGTACCTGTCAGGGCAGTCGCTGTTGGCATTTAGGCACATTCCTATGTTTGTTTCCTTAGTGTAGACTGCAGTGTGGAAACCTCCGCCCTTTTCCATGACTGTTACATCTAGAAAAGGCAGCTTCCCATCCTTTTCCGTCTCGTAAGTGAAACGCAGCACGGAACTCTGCTCAAATGCCTCCTTCAGCTCCTGCAGATGTCTGACATCAGGTACCTGTGTAAAAATGTCGTCAACATACCTGCAGTATATGGCCGGTTTCAAGTTCATGTCGACTAAGACTTTTTGCTCGATGGTACCCATGTAGAAGTTTGCAAACAGGACACCTAGGGGAGAACCCATGGCGACCCCATCTACTTGCTTATACATGTGCCCATCCGGGCTCAAGAAGGGTGCCTCTTTGGTACAAGCTTGGAGTAGTTTCCTCAGAATACTTTCTGGCATGTCAAGAGGAGTACAGGCTGGATCACGATACACTCTGTCGGCTATCATTCCGATTGTCTCGTCCACAGGTAGAGACGTACCTGTGGACGAGACAATCGGAATGATAGCCGACAGAGTGTATCGTGATCCAGCCTGTACTCCTCTTGACATGCCAGAAAGTATTCTGAGGAAACTACTCCAAGCTTGTACCAAAGAGGCACCCTTCTTGAGCCCGGATGGGCACATGTATAAGCAAGTAGATGGGGTCGCCATGGGTTCTCCCCTAGGTGTCCTGTTTGCAAACTTCTACATGGGTACCATCGAGCAAAAAGTCTTAGTCTACATGAACTTGAAACCGGCCATATACTGCAGGTATGTTGACGACATTTTTACACAGGTACCTGATGTCAGACATCTGCAGGAGCTGAAGGAGGCATTTGAGCAGAGTTCCGTGCTGCGTTTCACTTACGAGACGGAAAAGGATGGGAAGCTGCCTTTTCTAGATGTAACAGTCATGGAAAAGGGCGGAGGTTTCCACACTGCAGTCTACACTAAGGAAACAAACATAGGAATGTGCCTAAATGCCAACAGCGACTGCCCTGACAGGTACAAGAGGAGTGTTGTTAACGCATACGTCGACCGTGCTCTCAGCCACAGCTCAGAATGGAAGCAAGTCGACGAAGAACGCTGTAGGGTAAGGCAGGTTCTAGTCAATAACGGCTTCTCCAATGGTTTCATCGAAGACATCATAAGAAGGAAAGTGAAAAGCCATGCAACCTCTGAAGAGACAACTAACACAACACCTATACCCCCTATTAGACTATTTTACAGGAACTTCTTTTCCACAGCTCATAAAACGGAGGAAAGGGTCCTGAAAGATATTGTTAATAGAAACGTTTTCCCTACAGACAAAAATCAGAGGATACAACTGACGATTTACTATAAAACCAGAAAAACGGCCAGCCTACTCATGAGAAACTCTCCAGACACAAAACAGAACGCTTTAAAAGAGACTAACGTCGTCTATGCCTTCAAATGCCCACTTGGGGACTGTAAGCTCCAAAAAACCCAGTATATAGGCAAGACAACAACATCTCTTTCTAGGCGTTTAACGATGCATAAGCAACAGGGCTCCATTAAGGAACATATAATCTCTTCCCATAACCAAACCATCGCCAGAGAAATCCTAGTAAACAACACAGAAATCATCGATAGATACAGCGATAGCAGGCGGCTTGACGTTTGCGAGGCACTACACATCAAGAAGTCAACACCAGCAATCAACAGCCAATTATTGCACAACTATATTCTACCCACCTCAAGACTCCGCTCCAATATAGAAGCATCAAGAAATATGGACCAATAGGCTTTCTACAAACACTTCTATTCAATACCCATTGTTTCTGTTCTGTCTTGTGTTGATACTTTTAATACCCTATTAATATCCCCTAATGCCACATCATTATATGCCACATCATCCCTCCCACCTCACTCAAATGTAGATATAATAGCAGAGATACGTTAGTTCTAATCAGTTGTGTATTTGTGAAGTCTTTGAAAATGTAATAAGTTTTACGAAACGCGCCCGTGTCGCGTCAGACTAGAAATAAAAATGAATTTTGGAGAAGTGATTTTTGATTTACCTCCAACAGTGAAGCGTAATGTACGAAAGATTGAGAAAATTCGTGTTAGAATTATTAATCTTACTTTTTCGGTCATATTTAATAATATATGTCTACAGGAAAGACTGCTACCAAAATATACTAATATATATATATATATATATATATATATATATTTTGGTAGCAGTCTTTCCTGTAGACATATATTGTTAAATATGACCGAAAAAGTAAGATTAATAATTCTAACACGAATTTTCTCAATCTTTCGTACATTTCGTTTCACTGTTGGAGGTAAATCAAAAGGATACAACTGACGATTTACTATAAAACCAGAAAAATGGCCAGCCTACTCATGAAAAACTCTCCAGACACAAAACAGAACGCTTTAAAAGAGACTAACGTCGTCTATGCCTTCAAATGCCCTCTTGGGGACTGTAAGCTCCAAAAAACCCAGTATATAGGCAAGACAACAACATCTCTTTCTAGGCGTTTAACGATGCATAAGCAACAGGGCTCCATTAAGGAACATATAATCTCTTCCCACAACCAAACCATCGCCAGAGAAATCCTAGTAAACAACACAGAAATCATCGATAGATACAGCGATAGCAGGCGGCTTGACGTTTGCGAGGCACTACACATCAAGAAGTCAACACCAGCAATCAACAGCCAATTATTGCACAACTATATTCTACCCACCTCAAGACTCCGCTCCAATATAGAAGCATCAAGAAATATGGACCAATAGGCTTTCTACAAACACTTCTATTCAATATCCATTGTTTCGTGTTCTGTCTTGTGTTGATGAAATTAATACCCTATTAATACTCTTGTTCTGTCTTGTGTTGATGAAATTAATACCCTATTAATACCACATCTTGTTCTGTCTTGTGTTAATGCCACATCACCCCTTCCACCTCACTCAAATGTAGATATAAAATCGGAGATGCGTAAGTTCTATTCAGTTGTGTATTTTTGAATTAAAGTCTTTGAAAATGTAATAAGTTTTACGAAACGCGCTCGTGTCGCGTCAGACTAGAAATAAAAATGAATTTTGGAGAATTGATTTTTGATTTACCTCCAACAGTGAAACGAAATGTACGATAGATTGAGAAAATTCGTGTTAGAATTATTAATCTTACTTTTTCGGTCATATTTAACAATATATATATATCTATATATATATATATATATATATATATATATATATATATATATATATATATATATATATATATATATATATATATATGTATGTATATCACGAAAATAAACACGTGATTAAAAATGTGACAATGTCAGACCACGGAGGAAAATGAAACAGGAATTTCCTTAAGTACTTTCGTATATTAAATACATCTTCAGAAGGAATGCCATTCCTCCTGAAGATTTATTTAATATACGAAAGTACTTAAGGAAATTCCTGTTTCATTTTCCTCCGTGGTCTGACATTGTCATATATATATATATACATATATATATATATATATATATATATATATATATATATATATATATATATATATATATATCTATATATATATATATATATATATCTATATATCTATATATATATATATATATATATCTATATATATATATATATATATATCTATATATATATATATATATATATCTATATATATATATATATATATATATATATATATATATATATATATATATATATATATATATATATATATATATATATATATATATATATATATATATATATATATATATATATATATATATATATATATATATATATATATATATATATATATATATATATATATATATATATATATATATATATATATATATATATATATATATATATATATATATATATATGACAATGTCAGACCACGGAGGATAATGAAACAGGAATTTCCTTAAGTACTTTCGTATATATATATATATATATATATATATATATATATATATATATATATATATATATATATATATATATATATATATATATATATATATATATATATATATATATGTCGTACCTAGTAGCCAGAACGCACTTCTCAGCCTACTATGCAAGGCCAGATTTGCCTAATAAGCCAAGTTTTCATGAATTAATTGTTTTTCGACAACCTAACCTACCTAACCTAACCTAACCTAACTTTTTCGGCTACCTAACCTAACCTAACCAAAAAGATAGGTTAGGTTAGGTTAGGTAGGATTGGTTAGGTTCGGTCATATATCTACGTTAATTTTAACTCCAATAAAAAAAAATTGACCTCATACATAATGAAATTGGTAGCTTTATCATTTCATAAGAAAAAAATTAGAGAAAATATATTAATTCAGGAAAACTTGGCTTATTAGGCAAATCAGGCCTTGCATAGTAGGCCAAAAAGTGCGTTCTGGCTACTAGGTACGACATATATATATATATATATATATATATATATATATATATATATATATATATATATATATATATGTATATATATATATATATATATATATATATATATATATATATATATATATATATATATATATATATATATATATATATATATATATATATTTATATATATATATATATTAGTATATTTTGGTAGCAGTCTTTCCTGTAGACATATATTATTAAATATGACCGAAAAAGTAAGATTAATAATTCTAACACGAATTTTCTCAATCTTTCGTACATTACGCTTCACTGTTGGAGGTAAATCAAAAATCACTTCTCCAAAATTCATTTTTATTTCTAGTCTGACACGACATGGGCGCGTTTCGTAAAACTTATTACATTTTCAAAGACTTCACAAATACACAACTGATTAGAACTTACGTCTCTCTGATATTATATCTACATTTGAGTGAGGTGGGAAGGGTGATGTGGCATTAACACAAGACAGAACAGGAGGGGATATTAATAGGGTATTAAAAGTATCAACACAAGACAGAACAGAAACAATGGGTATTGAATAGAAGTGTTTGTAGAAAGCCTATTGGTCCATATTTCTTGATGCTTCTATATTGGAGCGGAGTCTTGAGGTGGGTAGAATATAGTTGTGCAATAATTGGCTGTTGATTGCTGGTGTTGACTTCTTGATGTGTAGTGCCTCGCAAACGTCAAGCCGCCTGCTATCGCTGTATCTATCGATGATTTCTGTGTTGTTTACTAGGATTTCTCTGGCGATGGTTTGGTTATGGGAAGAGATTATATGTTCCTTAATGGAGCCCTGTTGCTTATGCATCGTTAAACGCCTAGAAAGAGATGTTGTTGTCTTGCCTATATACTGGGTTTTTTGGAGCTTACAGTCCCCAAGTGGGCATTTGAAGGCATAGACGACGTTAGTCTCTTTTAAAGCGTTCTGTTTTGTGTCTGGAGAGTTTCTCATGAGTAGGCTGGCCGTTTTTCTGGTTTTATAGTAAATCGTCAGTTGTATCCTCTGATTTTTGTCTGTAGGGATAACGTTTCTATTAACAATATCTTTCAGGACCCTTTCCTCCGTTTTATGAGCTGTGGAAAAGAAGTTCCTGTAAAATAGTCTAATAGGGGGTATAGGTGTTGTGTTAGTTGTCTCTTCAGAGGTTGCATGGCTTTTCACTTTCCTTCTTATGATGTCTTCGATGAAACCATTGGAGAAGCCGTTATTGACTAGGACCTGCCTTACCCTACAGAGTTCTTCTTGTTTTCTACAAACACTTCTATTCAATACCCATTGTTTCTGTTCTGTCTTGTGTTGATACTTTTAATACCCTATTAATATCCCCTCCTGTTCTGTCTTGTGTTAATGCCACATCACCCTTCCCACCTCACTCAAATGTAGATATAATATCAGAGAGACGTAAGTTCTAATCAGTTGTGTATTTGTGAAGTCTTTGAAAATGTAATAAGTTTTACGAAACGCGCCCGTGTCGCGTCAGACTAGAAATAAAAATGAATTTTGGAGAAGTGATTTTTGATTTACCTCCAACAGTGAAGCGTAATGTACGAAAGATTGAGAAAATTCGTGTTAGAATTATTAATCTTACTTTTTCGGTCATATTTAATAATATATGTCTACAGGAAAGACTGCTACCAAAATATACTAATATTAAAGTGCACGACCCAGCAGCAAGGAATCAAGCCTTCACGATAAAATATCGCCAGGATCTGATTCGTGATCAGATATACAAGGCAGAGAATGAAATCAAAGACAACAAAACGCAACTACTTCATGCTACAAACGAGTGGAGAAATAGCAACATCGACCATAGTATCCGTACCCGCATTGAACAACACCTCGACATCCTCACAGACCAACATCACCTCAGCACTGAAACAAGGATTATCAAGAAACTAACAACATTATATGGAGGACCTATGGCAATTCCACGACCAAGAGATGGCTTCCTGAACCTTGCAGGAATTAACCTCACTGAGGACCAAGTCACTCTCCTAAATCTGGGCATAAACTGTCATGTTATGTCCAGACCGAGTGAAATGGCCCGGAAAGTAGAGTTGGAAATTCTGTTGGACGACATATTCGACCTCGAGACACAAAAGAAGGTCACTACCAAAGATACCTTACAAGCAGAACTTATTGCAGAAGGAGGAAAGAATCGAGGCAACTACAGAAGCACCATACTGTCCCCCGAGCTTAAAGCGGCAGCTAAAAGCCTTCGTGAGAACAAGGAGATAGTTGTCAGGAGAGGTGACAAGTCGCCAATATATGTCATTCTTAAAAAAGACGAATATCTGGCGAAAATGAACATCATACTCTCTGACCAAACTAAGTTCCAAAGGGTAACGAAGGACACTACAGCCGAATTAAAAGCAAAGGTCAACAAACTGATCGAAACTGTGAACGCCAAGAAATCCGGACTCCACCTGCCAAAGATCATTGGGGAATATAAACCTGGATATGCGTATGGAAATGTCAAGACGCACAAGCCTGGAAACCCACTTCGGCCAATCATTAGCCAGATACCCACACCCACGTACAGACTGGCGAAGCGACTCAACGGCCTGCTGACTCCTTATGTTCCTTGCGCCTTCAGCCTGAAGTCTCTAAAGGAATTTGTGGACTTACTGCGGGGCACACGGGCCACAGGGATAAGAGCCTCGTTGGACGTAGAATCGCTGTTTACCAACGTACCTGTGGACGAGACAATCGGAATGATAGCCGACAGAGTGTATCGTGATCCAGCCTGTACTCCTCTTGACATGCCAGAAAGTATTCTGAGGAAACTACTCCAAGCTTGTACTAAAGAGGCACCCTTCTTGAGCCCGGATGGGCACATGTACAAGCAAGTAGATGGGGTCGCCATGGGTTCTCCCCTAGGTGTCCTGTTTGCAAACTTCTACATGGGTACCATCGAGCAAAAAGTCTTAGTCGACATGAACTTGAAACCGGCCATATACTGCAGGTATGTTGACGACATTTTTACACAGGTACCTGATGTCAGACATCTGCAGGAGCTGAAGGAGGCATTTGAGCAGAGTTCCGTGCTGCGTTTCACTTACGAGACGGAAAAGGATGGGAAGCTGCCTTTTCTAGATGTAACAGTCATGGAAAAGGGCGGAGGTTTCCACACTGCAGTCTACACTAAGGAAACAAACATAGGAATGTGCCTAAATGCCAACAGCGACTGCCCCGACAGGTACAAGAGGAGTGTTGTTAACGCATACGTCGACCGTGCTCTCAGCCACAGCTCAGAATGGACGCAAGTCGACGAAGAACTCTGTAGGGTAAGGCAGGTCCTAGTCAATAACGGCTTCTCCAATGGTTTCATCGAAGACATCATAAGAAGGAAAGTGAAAAGCCATGCAACCTCTGAAGAGACAACTAACACAACACCTATACCCCTATTAGACTATTTTACAGGAACTTCTTTTCCACAGCTCATAAAACGGAGGAAAGGGTCCTGAAAGATATTGTTAATAGAAACGTTATCCCTACAGACAAAAATCAGAGGATACAACTGACGATTTACTATAAAACCAGAAAAACGGCCAGCCTACTCATGAGAAACTCTCCAGACACAAAACAGAACGCTTTAAAAGAGACTAACGTCGTCTATGCCTTCAAATGCCCACTTGGGGACTGTAAGCTCCAAAAAACCCAGTATATAGGCAAGACAACAACATCTCTTTCTAGGCGTTTAACGATGCATAAGCAACAGGGCTCCATTAAGGAACATATAATCTCTTCCCATAACCAAACCATCGCCAGAGAAATCCTAGTAAACAACACAGAAATCATCGATAGATACAGCGATAGCAGGCGGCTTGACGTTTGCGAGGCACTACACATCAAGAAGTCAACACCAGCAATCAACAGCCAATTATTGCACAACTATATTCTACCCACCTCAAGACTCCGCTCCAATATAGAAGCATCAAGAAATATGGACCAATAGGCTTTCTACAAACACTTCTATTCAATACCCATTGTTTCTGTTCTGTCTTGTGTTGATACTTTTAATACCCTATTAATATCCCCTCCTGTTCTGTCTTGTGTTAATGCCACATCACCCTTCCCGCCTCACTCAAATGTAGATATAATATCAGAGAGACGTAAGTTCTAATCAGTTGTGTATTTGTGAAGTCTTTGAAAATGTAATAAGTTTTACGAAACGCGCCCGTGTCGCGTCAGACTAGAAATAAAAATGAATTTTGGAGAAGTGATTTTTGATTTACCTCCAGCAGTGAAGCGTAATGTACGAAAGATTGAGAAAATTCGTGTTAGAATTATTAATCTTACTTTTTCGGTCATATTTAATAATATATATATATATATATATATATATATATATATATATATATATATATATATATATATATATATATATATATATATATATATATATATATATATATATATCACCTCTGGTGCCAATGTGGGGACCCATAGCCTCGGAGAAAAAAATAAAAAGTATTCAGAGGAGACCTTGTGGTTTCTCACTGAACAGTAATATTATCTTCTTCTATCACCCCCATTCTCTTGTATGTACACATATATATTTACTTTATTTGAACTTTGTTACAAAAAAGGAGTTACATATGGATTACAAAGATGGTTATCATAGGTTGTCGAGTTCCTCCAGCTCCTCAGATGGCGGGCAGGAACCCTGGATGCAGTGCGCATTTCCCCTCTGTATCGCCACACTGAGGCGCTGGAAAAGAAAGCTTGCAGCTCTTGGGTCCCTTGTTGTTTCAATGAGCCTAGAACGCAGTTCCTTAAAAAAACTGGTAGCACTTTTACCCCAGGCGCCAAGTGTCTCAGAAGCAATGGGGACAAAATTGTAGTGGTGATCCAGTTCTCTATACTTACGGGATTTGGCTGCTTCCCTGTGGGTGGCAGCGCCACCTGGTTGTGCAACACTGAGGTTAATGTAGGTGTTAGCCAGGGTTGATACGCACGTGTAGTCCCATACCAACTGCTTGCCATTCTTCCAGGGGTTCACTGTGATACCATCCGGGCGACCAATAAGAGCATCAGTGTTACGGGGCGTTAGGTAACGGGGCTCTCTTTCGGCTGGGCATCCAGCTGTGGTGAGGCTCCTCTTAATGATGTCGTTAACTTCACTGTGCCTCGAGTGCCATCTCCCTGTGCTTTGGCAGAGTAGGCCATGGTGGCCGTACCTGTCAGCCACCACCTCGCCGCAAATACACCTAGATCTGGTGTGGATTGGGGCAGCAAGGCGGAGGGCCACAGCAATTCGGAAGACGTGTGGTGTGAGACGCGTGCCAGTTGCCGACATTGGGGTTGCTAACAGGAAATCCCCTGCATGTGGTGCTGCTACTGCTGTGAGGCGAGCAATGTCGTGTTGTGTTGTTGCAGCACCCAGGCACTCTGCAGCAACTTGGTCTACAATGGGGCCATCCCAGCTGGATTGCTTGTGGGCTTTTGGGGATAATGGTTGAGGTGATGGGCCTGCACGAGAGGCCGACTCTGTGGCACAGCGTGTAAAATTGGGATCGTGTACACCTGCCAGCTGATGTAAGTGGGCAGGTAGAACTTCCTTCACAAGGTCGTCAGATGCTGATAAGGAGGACAGGAAGGCTGGAACAGCGATTTGCGTTGCTGTTCGAACTCCGAGGCCCCCAAGTCTTACGGGAAGAGAGGCTTGTTTCCACTGTAGGTCATCGAGAGAGAGGTTAAGGGTTTTTCTAGCATTGATTTCAGTAACCGGTCATACTCACTTAGTTTTTGGCTACTGTAAGATGGTGAACACCTCAGAAAGTAGGTTAACCTGGGGAGGGACAGACATCTGGTGATGAGGTAGAGTGCATCATGAGCATCAATATCCTCAATCCTCCCATCCATCCTCTTAAGGTTGGCGATTTTCTTATCAAGGACCTCATCGATGGCTTTCAACCCCAGGGGAGCTTCTAGGAGTGTGCTGTCTTCAGGTTTAGTTTTATGGATATTTGGCAGAAGACCCTCTATTCTCTCTACGATGCCCTGGTTGGAACATATTATTTCACATTTAGAAGGGTTCAGGGTGAGGCCTAAAACTGCACCTTGCTCCTGGATTTTTCTGATGTCCTCCAGGAGGGAGTCTTGGGAACCAGCTAGGGTTCCATCATCCAAGAACCAGATGTTAAGCTCGCTGGATAGGACCTCTGTGACTTGTTTGATGACTAAGCAGAAAAGGAGAGGAGCAAGGGGATCACCCTGTTGGACGCCTTCTCGCGAATCAATTTCATGTTCGCCAAAAAGTAGCTTAAGGTCCATACTGTAGCATGATTGTACAAAAGGGTAGAGGGAAGGGAAATGACTATGAACCGCACGGAGTACAGCATCCCTCCGCACCAAATTGAAGGCATTTTTGAAATTTAGCTTGATAAGGGCCTTTTCGTCTGTGATGTTGGCGATGAAGGCTCGAGCTGCATGGGCTGCCGCCTCACACCCTTGTGGAATGCCGAAACCGAGTTGTTTTGGCTTCAGCATGTTGGCCGCTGCATCACTAACTGTTCTTGCAGCTGCCTTTGCGACGAGACGCCGGAGAGAATTGCCCACAGCTATTGGCCTGATCCCTCCATCCTTTTTCTTTAGAGCACAGAGAGATGCTCCTAAAAAGATAGGTCTTATGGACGCTGGTATGTTGCCAGCTAGACATGTGTTGGTGAATCTGGTTAGTTCCACCAAGATGTTCTTTGCAATGTCACCCAGTGCAGGGTTGAGCATTTGCTTGAGGTGGTTGGGTTTTAGTCCTGTGAACCCACCTGCTGATCCTGTTGGGAAGGACATGGCTGCTTTATGGACCACAGATTCAGCCACCCAGAGAGGTTCTGCTCCGGTAACCCCCACTTGTACAATGTCGTCCTCACTCGGAGCCCTGGGTGGGTGTTTCTCCCTTAGGGCTTGAGCTGTTGTGGCATCTCTGTCGGCAATTGAGTCCTCACTGGTGATGACTCGTATTGCGCCAATAGTGTTTCCTTCTTCTATTTTCTTGGTGACTGATGTTCTGATTTTGGATGTCTCGGATATGCCACTGTTGCTCTTCCTGCCGTGGGTGTTTCTCGCGTGAGTGGGAAGGCGCACCTGGTTGTCCTCCCTGGGAAAATCATTTATAGCTTTGATGACTGAGGCAGCTAAGGTTTTGTCTCTCCTTGCAGGGGTGGCTAGACATATGTTGCCAAACATTAGGAGGTTTTGCCATGCTTGGGTCGTTCCAGGAGAGTCGTTGACCTTTCTCAGGAGGGCAGCCTCGCATATGCAGCAGACGTTATTCTGTTTATGTGGGCTTCAGGAGACAGGTTTGGTGTGATATCAACTCCTAGATCTTTCTCTCTGTCCTTTCATTAAGTACTTCATCTCCTATTCTGTATCCTGTGTCTGGCCTCCTGTTTCCACCGCCTAGTTTCATTATTTTGCATTTACTCGGGTTGAACTTCAACAGCCATTTGTTGGACCATTCACTCAGTCTGTCTAGGTCATCTTGTAGACTCCTACTATCATCCTCTGTTTCAATCCTCCTCATTTCTGCCCGAAACGCTTTGCGTAATAGTGGCTTTAGGCATTGTATGTACTAGCTCTATCTATAAAGCCAACAAACTTTGTAAAATCTCTTTATGTATGTACCTTTACCTAAATAAAAATTATTATTATTATTATTATAATTTTTGCATCATCAGCAAACCTTGAGAGAAACGATTCTATACCCCCTGGGAGATTATTTACATATATCAGAAACAGAATAGATCTAATAATAGAATAGACCCCTGCGGGACTCCACTTGTAACGTCTCGCCAATCTGAGACCTCACCCCTCACACTGACTCGTTGTCTCCTGTTGCTTTAGGTACTCCTTTATCCAATGGAGTACCTTCGCTTTCACACCGGTCTGCATCTCCAGCTTTTTCACTAGCCTCTTGAGTGATATGCTGTGTTACAAAGTTCTTTCGCTCCAGATGTTCCACTAGCTTTCTTCGCACAATCTTCTCCATCAGCTTGCATGGTATGCAGGTTAGGGACACTGGCCTGTAGTTCAGTGCCTCCTTTCTATCCCCTTTCTTGTATATCGGGACTACGTTAGCTGCTTTCCAAATTTCTGGCAGTTCCCCTGTTACCAGTGATTTGTTGTACACTATGGAGAGTGGCAGGCACAGTTCTTCGGCTCCTTCCTTTAGTATCCAAGGGGAGATTCCATCTGGGCCTATAGCCTTTGTCACATCCAACTGTAGTAAACACTTCCTTACTTCCTTGCTGGTAATCTCAAATTCTTCTAGTGGATCCTGGTTAGCTATTCCCGATCTCGTCTCTGGGATTTCTCCTAGCTCTAAGGTGAAGACCTCCTGGAATTTCTTATTCATTTTCTCACACACTTCCTTGTCGTTTGTATTGAAACCTTCTTCCCCTATTCTTAATTTCATAACCTGTTCCTTTACTGTTGTTTTTCTTCTGATGTGGCTATGCATCAATTTAGGCTGAGTCTTTGCCTTGCTTGCGATGTCATTTTCGTATTGTCTATCTGACTCTCTTCTCATCCTGACATATTCATTCCCGGCATTCTGATATCTTTCTCTGCTTTTAAGTGTCCTGTTATTCCTAACAGTCTCCGTGGTGTAGTAGTAAGACACTTGCCTGGCGTTCCACGAGAGCTATGTCATGAGTTCGTATCCTGGCCGGGGAGGATTTACTGGGTGCAATTCCTTAACTGTAGCCTCTGTTTAACGCAACAGTAAAATGTGTACTTGGATGAAAATATATATATATATATATATATATATATATATATATATATATATATATATATATATATATATATATATATATATATATATAGTTTCTCCATGCCCTTTTACTTTGCTGCTTAGCTAGCCTACATCTCTGATTAAGCCATTAGTTTCTCATCTTCATTTCACTGTTTTCCTTTTGGACTGGGACAAACTTGTTTGAGGCGTCCTTGCACTTTTGCGTGATGTAGTCCATCATATCTTGGGTCGTCTTTCCCCTGAGCTCTGTTTCCCATGCTATATCTGTTAGGAATTTTCTTATCTCCTCATAGTTTCCCTACCGGTATGTTAACCTTTTGTTTTCGATATCCCTCCTCGAGTTCAATAACCCTTCTTCAATCAAGTACTCAAACACCAGTACACTGTGGTCGCTCATTCCTACCGGGGCATCAAAACCGATTTCTCTTATGTCGGAGTCGTTTAGAGTGAAGACTAGGTCGAGTCTCGCTGGTTCATAATTTCCTCTCATCCTTGTCTTTTCTCTGACGTGCTGGGTTAAAAAGTTTCTAGTCATCACCTCCAATAGTTTGGCTCTCCACGTATCCTCGCCTCCATGCGGTTCCTTGTTCTCCCAGTCAATCCTTCCGTGATTGAAATCCCCCATGATGAGCAGGTGGGATCTATTTCTACAGGCAGCAGAGGCTGCCCTCTCAATTATAGTGTAAACTGACATGTTGTTGGTTTCATACTCTTGACTGAGTCTTCTGTCATTTGGTGGAGGGTTATATATTACTGCTACTTCTATTTTTGGTCCTCCTATTGTCATGGTGCCTGCTATGTAGTCTCTAAAACCCTTACAGCCCAGTATAGCCATCTCCTTAAAACTCCATTTCTTTCTCATGAGTAGGGCCACTCCACCTCCTCCCCTCTGTGTGTGTGTGTGTGTGTGTACTCACCTAGTACTCACCTAGTTGTGCTTGTGGGGGTTGAGCTCTGGCTCTTTGGTCCCGCCTCTCAACCGTCAATCAACAGGTGTACAGGTTCCTGAGCCTATTGGGCTCTATCATATCTACACTTGAAACTGTGTTTGGAGTCAGCCTCCACCACATTACTTCCTAATGCATTCCATTTGTCAACCACTCTGACACTAAAAAAGTTCTTTCTAATATCTCTGTGGCTCATTTGGGCACTCAGTTTCCACCTGTGTCCCCTAGTGCGTGTGCCTCTTGTGTTAAATAGCCTGTCTCTATCAACCCTGTCGATTCCCTGTAACACTGTAAAAGTGTTTTGTTTTGTTTTATTTAATACATAGAGATTCAGGAGTCACAGACAGGGATTTGAGAAGGCGCCAGTTTGGTCGGCCTGAGTCTCACACCTCTAAGCGTTAATGACCCCAAGTGACCAGAGGTCAGATCATGCAAATTCCACCTTGCTTCTGCTAATCTGATAATTGGCCTTCAAACATGCCGATGTTTAAGGAGTGTCTTGGTAGAGTGCCTGAGGCTATCTACTAGTGGGCGGAGTTAGCTACTAGGTTCCCCAATATATACTCGGAGAGCTATCGATTCGGGAGGATAAGACAGAAGACCAGACAGCAGAGCAGGAGGACAACAGCCAAGACAGGCTGTCGGTCGGATGGGGGTGACGCTGCAGACTCCCCCCCCCCCTCCCCCTCTATCCAGTTATAGGCAGACACTTGGTGAGTTGAACATTAAGGTGACTTGGTCGTGTTTACATATGTTGTGTGATGATCAGGGGCAGACAGTTGTAGGGTTCTCGAATTCTTGGATGATGGCTCACTTTGAATATTAATCTTTAACATTTTAATTGAATTGCTTAACGTATGATACTTATCATGTGAAATATAATTGAATTTATTATTTAAATGGTCTTTAACTTTGTTCCCTAGAGTTTTTGAGGTGAGGTGAGAAAGCCTCTGGGATTACTGGTTCCATGATTTTAATGAGTACATGATAAAGATGGGACATACAAATAAAGACCTCTTGATAACATTTGAGAATATTGTGATACAGGCAAGTTCCATTCCTTGTCTTGTATGTATCTAGAATGGATGGTGGCAGCATTTCTCCTTCTACTATTTCCTATTTTTACTTCTACTATCTACTTTTCTACTTCTACCTATTTACACCTCTCCCTCCACCCCTCTCCAAACTCTCACTTTCAGCTAATGACCCTCCTCGCTCCTCCCACCTCTCTACCTCTCTCACCCCAAACCCTCACTAATTACTTCACTATTCATTTCTTCCCATTCTTTTCTCTTATGCAGTTGTGGCAGTGAACTGTGTTCTAGAGTTCTCTCTAGAGTTTTCGGGTAGCTGATCAAGTTACGGCGCCTTGTAGTCTTAGCACCTAGGTAGTCAAATACCTAGGTTACAAGGTGTTGAATGAGAGAGGTTGCCTTAGGAACTCTGGGAGTGCTCTAAAATAGTTAGCTAACTGGGGACGGGATAACGGACTAGAGAGAGCTGTTTCCCCCGGCCTCGTTAGTTAATTGGGGGTTGGAATAATGGACAAGATAGAGCTATTTCCCCCAACACCCCGTTACAATGATGGCAGCGGTGTTGAACAATGTTTATGATAGTGTTCATTTAACATTGTTCAGTCCCACATGTCCTTTTACCGCTCAGGCGCTATCAGGGAGAGCTTGACAGGTGTTTAATATTCACGATTTAGCGAGCTTTTTCCAGGTTAGGAGATAGTGATTCTCTGGTGTTGTGGTTTAGTGATTTTGTGAGTTTTGTGGTGTTCAGGTAATGTTCACCAGAACTTGCGTGTGTAGTGATTTATTTTAGTGATAAGATTTGGCGTTTTGGGAACTCAGTGGTTGGTGGTAGTGCAGGTCAGCTGAGTGTGACAGGTGACCATGCATGTCCCAGAGAGACATCCAGCCTCCGCTGGTTGCCAGGTCAGTTGGGGAGTGGCAGGTGTAGTTCTTAAGTAGTTTTAAGTGGTGTTTCTGCTCAGATTATTGCGATCGATTGTTTTACTCCATTTGAGCGCAATAACCTGAGGTGTACTGGTATTGTACAGCTTGCTAGGGGGAGGCTTAGTATGTCAGTAGACTTCACGTTGAGGACGCTCGACGTTAGATAGTCTGGTCACAGGGGTGGCAAAAGTTTGGAGTTGTTGACCCGCGGAGAAGCGAGGGAAACACTCTGGGTCACGTAGGTGGGTGTAGGTTAAGGGTGGGAGTAACGGCTATTTAAGTACGTAAGATTAGGAACGGTACCGTTAAGTTAGGCTAGTGCTTTGTCTCTATTAGTATTGATATTTTTTGTGGAGATTCGTTTAGTGACAAGTTAAAAGTAGTGACGACCTTATTCTCTCTTCTCTAAACTTTACTCTGTTACTTGTTTTATGTTCCACCAAGTCAACATCATTCAGTGTCAATTGGGTTATTTTAAAATTTAAGTGTAGTCGTTGCCAGGAGGAGAGCGTTATGATTTGACTGTGTGAACCCTATACAAACTACAGGGTCACACAACAGGTTGGAACACGGTATTGTTGCCTTTATGTTCATTCACAGGTTGGAGCCAGAGGAGAGGCGAGGCGCATATACAGAAGAGGGAGACGGCTGCTGTGTCCAATACTCACAGGCGTTTATCACCACCTCGACGACCAGCCCCCTACCTGGATGTCATGGCTCCATCACCACCACCATCACCCCAGGGGACCCCCAAGATGCAGCCTTCTCGGTCTGTTAAAATGGTCTACCCAGTGGACCCCAGGACGGACGGAAGGATTCCAGTGGACCCTAGGACGGACGGACCCCAGTGGACCCCAAGACGGACGGACCCCCAGTGGACCCCAGGTCGTTCTGCAGACGACCCCAGACGACCCAGTAAAGATGGAAGAGGAACAACAACGACTCCAGTCTGTCCCACCAACATCGGTCTACCCAGGATGGACCCCAGGACGGACGGACCCCAATGGACCCCAGGTCGCTTGTCAAAGACCCATGGGAGGAGGAAGAGAGAAGAAAGAAGAGAGAAAAAAGAAGAGAGAAGAAAGAAGAGAGAAGAAAGACGAAGAAGATAAGACCAAGCTGAGTGAGACACGATGCTTAATGTCCCTTGCTGGTGTCAGCATCATTGCATGGAGCGTAATTGCAAGACAGGATCGTTTGCCTTAACTAGCCGCCCCTTCTGCAAGCATGTTGCTCTGTTGAATAATTCCTCCAGTGTCGTGCAGACTTGATGTGGCTCTCTGAAGGAGGCGTGCTGGAGCAACAGGGAGGAAAGAAGTAGGATGGGATTTCTACGGTGGCAACTATATGGAGGTCTCGAAACTTATAGTCCCTATAGCTGTGAAGAACCCCAATATACGTCTCTCATGGTGACTGACGTAGGGCCAATTACAGATCAGCTCGGACAACCAAATTCCACGGTCCTGTGCGTAGTTCAAGTAGTAACGGCTTCCTGGTTGACCAAGGGTTGTTGTGCGTTAACGACGGAGAAGCAACGGAGGCAGTTGTGTTGAAGAAATGTGGTACAAGACTACCTACAAGACCAAGCAGTGACGTCGCCCAGCCAGAGACAATGGACGTCTGTCTACATATTTCATTTTTAGAGTAAGATGATGTATATTTGTTTAGCTAGAATGTATTTTTTTTCAGTTAATAAAGTTGTTGCACACAGCTAGCTTGCTTTAGCAGTGTTGCAAAAACTTTATTTCGGTGAGAAGGGGAGATGTAACACTGTAAAAGTGTTTGGTTTAGTTTTATTTAATACATAGAGATTCAGGAGTCACAGACAGAGACTTGAGAAGGCGCCAGTTTGGTCGACCTTAGTCTCACACCTCTAAGTGTTAATGACCCCAAGTGACCAGAGGTCAGATCATGCAAATTCCACCTTGCTTCTGCTAATCTGATAATTGGCCTTCAAACGTGCCGACGTTTAAGGAGTGGCTTGGTAGAGTGCCTGAAGCTATCTACTTGTGGGCGGAGTTAGCTACTAGGTTCCCCAATATATACTCGGAGAGCTATCGATTTGGGAGGATAAGACAGAAGACCAGGCAGTAGAGCAGGAGGACAACAGCCGAGACAGGCTGTCGGTCGGACGGGGGTGACGCTGCCGGGCAGCTGCAGTCTCCCCCCCCCCCCCTCCCCCTCTATCCAGCTATAGGCAGACACTTGGTGAGTTGAACATTAAGGTGACTTGGTCGTGTTTACATATGTTGTGTGAAGATCAGGGGCAGACAGTTGTAGGGTTCTCGAATTCTTGGATGATGGCTCACTTTGAATATTAATCTTTATCATTTTAATTGAATTGCTTAACGTATGATACTTATCATGTGAAATATAATTGAATTTATTATTTAATGGTCTTTAACTTTGTTCCCTAGAGTTTTTGAGGTGAGGTGAGAAAGCCTCTGGGATTACTGGTTCCATGATTTTAATGAGTACATGATAAAGATGGGACATACAAATAAAGACCTCTTGATAACATTTGAGAATATTGTGATACAGACAAGTTCCATTCCTTTTCTTGTATTTAATGGTCTAGAATGGATGGTGGCAGCATTTCTCCTTCTACTATTTCCTATTTCTACTTCTACTATCTACTTTTCTACTTCTATCTGTTTACACCTCTCCCTCCACCCCTCTCCAAACTCTCACTTTCAGCTAATGACCCTCCTCGCTCCTCCCACCTCTCTACCTCTCTCACCCCAAACCCTCACTAATTACTTCACTATTCATTTCTTCCCTTTCTTTTCTCTTATGCGGTTGTGGCAGTGAACTGTGTTCTAGAGTTCTCTCTTGAGTTTTCGGGTAGCTGATCAAGTTACGGCGCCTTGTAGTCTTAGCACCTAGGTAGTCAAATACCGAGGTTACAAGGTGTTGAATGAGAGAGGTTGCCTTAGGAACTCTGGGAGTGCTCTAGAATAGTTAGCTAACTGGGGACGAGATAACGGACTAGAGAGAGCTGTTTCCCCCGACCTCGTTAGTTAACTGGGGGTTGGAATAATGGACAAGATAGAGCTATTCCCCCCCCCGTTACATCCCTTGAGAATTTTGAATGTGGTGATCATGTTCCCCCTGACTCTTCTGTCTTCCAATGAAGTGAGGTTTAATTCCCGTAGTCTCTCCTCGTAGCTCATACCTCTCAGCTCGGGTTCTAGTCTGGTGGCAAACCTTTGAACCTTTCGAGTTTAGTCTTATGCTTGACTAGATATGGACTCCATGCTGGAGCCGCATACTCCAGGACTGGTCTGACATATATGGTATATATTGTTCTGAAAGATTCCTTACACAAGTTTCTAAAGGCCGTTCTTATGTTAGTCAACCTGGCATATGCTGCTGAAGTTATCCTCTTGATATGAGCTTCAGGAGACTGGTCTGGCGTGACATCAACCCCCAGGTCTTTCTCTCTCTCTGACTCTTGAAGTATCTCATCTCCCAAATGATACCTTGTATCTGGTCTCCTGCTTCCTACCCCTATCTTCATTACATTACATTTGCTTGGGTTAAACTCTAACAGCCATTTGTTCGACCATTCCTGCAGCTTGTCCAGGTCTTCTTGAAGTCTCAAGCTGTCCTCCTCTGTCTTAATCCTTCTCATAATTTTGGCGTCATCAGCAAACATTGAGAGGAATGAGTTTATTACCTCTGGGAGATCATTTACGTATATCAGAAACAGGATAGGTCCAAGCACAGAGCCCTGTGGGACTCCACTGGTGACTTCACGCCATTCTGAGGTCTCTCCCCTCGCTGTAACTCTCTGCTTCCTATTGTTTAGGTACTCCCTTATCCACTGGAGCGCACTACCAGTTACTCGTGCCTGTTTCTCCAGCTTATGCATAAACCTTTTATGGGGTACTGTGTCAAAGGCTTTCCGACACTCCAGAAAAATGCAGTCCACCCATCCTTCTCTTTCTTGCTTAATCTTTGTCATCTGATCAAAGAATTCTATCAAGCCTTTAAGGCAAGATTTACCCTCCCTGAACCCATGTTGATGGGTTGTCACGAAGTCTCTTCTCTCCAGATGTGTTACTGGGTTTTTTCTCAGAATCTTCTCCATCACCTTGCATGGTATACAAGTTAAGGACTCTGGCCTGTAGTTCAGTTCCTCCTGTCTGTCACCTTTTTTGTATATTGGTACTACATTAGCAGTCTTCCATATATCTGGAAGGTCTCCCGTTTCTAGTGATTTACTATACACTGTGGAGAGTGGCAAGCAAAGTGCTCCTGCACACTCTTTCAATACCCATGGTGAGATTCCGTCTGGCCCAACAGCTTTTCTCACATCCAGCTCCAATAGGTGCTTCTTGACCTCATCTCTTGTAATTTCGATCCTTTCCAAGGTCACCTGGTTTCCTATAACCACTCCTAGCGCCGTGACTTCTCCCTGTTCTATTGGAAAGACCTCCTGGAACTTTTTGTTGAGTTCTTCACACACCTCTTTGTCATTCTCTGTGTACCTGTCCTCGCCCACCCTAAGTTTCATCACCTGTTCTTTCACTGTTGTCTTTCTCCTGATGTGACTGTGTAGTAGCTTTGGTTCGGTCCTGGCTTTATTAGCTATATCATTTTCATACCTTTTCTCAGCTGCTCCTCTCACACTAACATACTCGTTCCTGGTTCTCTGGTATCTCTCTCTACTTTCTGGTGTTCTGTTATTACGGAAGTTCCTCCATGCCCTTTTGTTCAGCTCCTTTGCTTCCATACATTCCCTGTTAAACCACGGATGCTTCTTTGCTTCTCTGTTTTTTCCTGTCGATCTGGGACAAACCTGCTTACAGCCTCCTGACATTTTTGGGTGACATAGTTCATCATGTCTTGTACGGACTTAGTTCCGAGTTCTGTGTCCCAATGTATATCCCATAGGAATTTATTCATCTCCTCATAGTTTCCTTTTCGGTACGCCAGCCCTTTGTTTCCCAGTTCTTTTTTGGGGGTGATAATTCCTAGCTCAACCAGGTACTCAAAGCTCAATACACTATGATCCCTGTTATGATCTCAGCCTGCAGGAGAAACGAGTCTCCCTCCTTGAGAGTTATTCATCAAGCCTGACCTGATTAGAAGGTCTAGCAAATATTGAGGTGATAACGCATATGTAAAATAGTTGCTTGGATATGTATAACAGTTTGAGATTATGGGCAATGAAGAAGAAAGCAGATAAATGACTGGCGAGGAGATATGGACATTTTGCTGGAGGCGTGAGGCTCGCTTCCGGAGGACCTTGACCTCACTTGAGTGCCAGACATCGCAGGGGGAAGCCGCGCTCCGTTTGAGCTCCCGTCAGAAGGGAACCCCTAGTGATATATCTCTAAGAGAAGAGAAGTGTGCAGACGTGCCAGCTGTGGAATTGAGCTGAGAACGTTGTGGTCTCAAGTCTTGGACGGCGAGGAGAGTTTAATAAGCTGCTCAGAGGCATTTTCGTGGGCTGTGTGGAGCGCCCTGACCAGACGCCGTCAGAGGGAAAGCGCCCTCGACCTTATAATCTGTGGTAAGCACGATATACGCCAGTTCATAGTGATTGCTTGTAGTTGGTCGTGTGCCCAGCGACAGTAGCGATGTTTATTTATAAGTTAGACATGTTTTAATAAGGCAGAAGGCCTGAAATAAGAGAGTGGAGAGGGAGGAACACGGAGCGACGTCCGTCCCCTCTGAGCGCTGGCGGGCGACTGAGGGAGCCTGGCTTCTGACGGCAAAGGACCCTCCCAGCGTGAGTGAGGACTGCCGCCGGGCGAGGTGGAGTATGGACCCGCCCAAAACGGGGGAGTCCACTCTCACTGTATGTAGAGAACAGATAGAGGTTTGAGGCAAGCATATTGTGTGGTTATTTTTGTTTATGTGTTAAAGGGGAACATTTTATTGGAGTGTCGATGGGTTGCAGGCTTGTCTTTGGGGAAGAAGTTGCTGAGAACTTCGAAGCCAGCCTAGACGAAGTAATTGATGAGACTCCAAGGTAGTGAAGCAGAGGACCTCGAGCTGTGAGGAGAAGCAGTGAAGAGGAGTGTCACATGCTTCTGTAGAGGTGGTGTAGCAGCCAAGAGAGCTGAGGAGGAACCTAGCAGAAGGGTGAAGCACCGTAGTTACTCAAGGAAACTTCATGATAGCAGCCTGGAGAAGCTGCAGAGGATCCTGGTAGTGAAGCCCGGAAGAACCTAAAGATATTAGGGTAGTGAACTTCCAGAGGTGGAAGGGAAGTTCTGGTGGATCACTTATAGGGAGTTGATAGTGTTTGGTTGTCAGTGGCGTGCAAGACGCAGTGAGAGGTGAGTGATTGTTGGTATTCTGATGTCAAGGAGTGTTTTACACTGAAGTTTAGAGTTACAGTCGTAGGCTGGATTACGTACAGACGTATGCGTTCTAGGACTGATAGAGTGATCGATTGATCATTGTTGTGTATCAATGAACATTTATACTGATATGTTATTGCATTCAAATGCTGATTTTCTTGGTACACATTTATAGATACATATATGTATTCTCTTGCTGATGGTGCAACAGTGTATGTAGACTTGATCAACTTGAGGAGGTTGATAGTATCAGGTGGTGAACCAGGAGATAGGATACCACTTGATAAGCTGATGATAGAGTTCTGATGGTGTTGGAGTGCAACCTGATTGTAATACTATAGAGTATAGGATTCATTATTATTATATGTGTGTATGTATTGTGTATGTGCTTTGTCCAGTAAATGTATCACAATTTGCTGGTGTTTGCCCTTGTCCTAGTGAGGCTTCCCAGGAGGTAGTAAAGAAGGAGAGAGAAAGAGAGAAAGAACCAAGAACCACTGCTGTGGACAGGGTAGGAGGTAATACTAGTAAGTCATAGGGGATTGAGGAGATCATATCTCATAAGGAGAGAGTGGGGAGTCACAGCGGCTCGAGTGGGTGTGTGCACGTGACAACGAGGCTAAGCGTTGGAGCCGCATCCCCTAAACGTGTGACGTTGAGCCCCTCTCCAAGAGCCAGAAGCGCCAAGGGTGATCTCCTAGTATAAGAACTCTACCGAGTTGTGTGGGTTGGGTTGTCCATAGAGAAGAATCAACGACAACACCAACCAACCCACAGTCTATAATAAATTGGGGGCCTGTGTCCGGGAGAGTGAACTGACACACCCACACCCTGTACAAGAGTGGATTTGTACACCCTTGCTGAAATAGATAAACTGTGTGACCGCAGGTGTATACTCTCTCTCTTGGGAAGACTCACAGGACAAGATGGAGAAGGTGCAAGCGTTTGTGGAGTCAGGCAAGCCTGAGGACTTGGAAGGTTGCACGAGGGATCAATTGAAACAAATAGCAGAAAAATGTGGCATTAGGTTGAAAGCATCTAAAGTAGCTGGGATGAAGGATGAGATCCTGAGGCAATTAAGAGCCAAAAATGAAGCAGCAGAGCAAGGAGCCCAAAAAGGAGCTGAAAGTGGAAAGGAGGATGATGGGCAGGATGACGTGAGATCCCAGGGATCGAGTAGGAGCAGCAAGAGTAGCCGCAGTAGCAGGAGTAGCCGAAATAGGAGCTTGGAGAGATTCCAGTTAGAGCTCCAGATGCAGCGTGAGGAGAGACAGTTCCAGCTGGAAAAGATGAAACTAGAACTCCAGATGAAAAATGAAGCTGAGAAGAAAAAAGAAAAAACCAGACTGGAAGTAGAAAAAGAGAAAACCAGAGTAAGAGAACTGGAGTTAGAACAAGAGAAAGAAAAAGAGAAAGCAAGACTAGAGGTCGAAAAAGAAAAAGCCCAGGTCGAAAAAGAAAAAGCCCAGGTCGAAAAAGAAAAAAAGAGAACAAAACAAATGCAGATAGAAGCGAATAGAACCTTGGCTGAGCAAAGGATTGAACATGGGTTGCCAGAGAGCACCACCCAGGTATCACACCCACCAGATGTTAGGGTTAGGGAGAAGGACATTCCCTTGTTTGTTCCCGAAGAGGCGGAGAGCTTCTTGGAGCATTTTGAAAAAGTTGCCAGCATCAAGGAGTGGCCACAGGAGGAATGGGCCCAGCTGGTCCAGTTAAGATTGACCGGTGCAGCCAGGGAGGCATACACCCAATTGTCACTGGAAGAGTGCCAGGATTATGCCACGGTAAAGAGCAGCATATTGCGCTCGTTTCAGTTAACCCCAGAAGCTTATAGGAAGCGCTTCAGAGAAATGATCAAAGTTGGAGCATGTACGTTTGCTGAGACAGCAAGGGATCTGGAAAGACGATTCCAGAAGTGGATTGAGGCTGCTGGAGTTGGATCTTACGCTGACCTGAAGCAACTGATGGTCATGGAGAAGTTCTTGGAAATGATGCATCCCGAAACAAAGTTCAAGATCCAAGAAGCAGGGATAAAGGAAGTGAAAGATGCCGCAGATAGGGCGGATATGATTACCGAAGCATATAAGAGCTTGAGGGAGAACAGAGTGAGAAGCGAGGCGAGACGCAGCAATGGCAGATCCAATGGAGTCTGGGGAGGAAGAAATTATGAGAGACCCAGAAGAGTCTGGGGTGAGAAAAATTTTGATAAATGGGCAGATAAAAGTATGTACCCTAAAACTCAGAAGAGTAGGTCGCGCACTTCGTCTGAAAGTGAAGATGGAGGAGCTAAACGAGAAACTGATCGTTATCCAGGAAATCAAGAGTCCAGTAAAGCCCCACAGAGTACGAGTAGTACGTCTGGCCCGAGGAACTCCAATACGAGTGGGCAGAGTCAGAGCTACTCTGGTACGTACAGGAGAGATTTCTCCCAGATGAGATGTTACCAATGTAACAGATTGGGTCACGTGATGCGAGATTGTCGGCAGGGCAAGAGAGTTGTGACCCTGGCCATGTGTGACCCCCGAAGTAAATATACTAATGTGTTCCGAGACAAACCACAGAAGGTGAACTTAGTGAACGAGAGGTATAGACCGTTCATGAGCAAAGGTTGGATCAGTGTAGGAGGCCAACCTGAGGCAGAAGTTGGTATCTTAAGAGATACCGGAGCTAATCAGAGCTTGATTACGAGAAGCCTGATTGGGAATGATCGACGGTTAGCTGGCAGGAGTCAGATGAGAGTATATGGGATATTGTCTGAGAGTGACATGCCCGTTTGTACTGTCCAGCTAAGGTCGGAATATGTGTCGGTAGAGGTGATGTTGGGAGTGTGCCCCGACATACCTGTTCCAGGAGTCCAAGTGATCCTGGGGAATGACTTGTGCGGGACAAAGGTGTTGCCGAGAGTCGTAGCGGAGACTGTGCCAGAGGAGTGCCCAGAAGGCCACGGCACGGGTGGGACACCTGAGAGTGTGAACCTGACTGACATCCGAGGAGATGAGTCAGGAGACCGCCAAGCCATTGAAAACCCTGTCTCGGTAGTGATGAAGGCAGAGGTGGCCGACAAGGAAGACGCTGGAGAAGATGAGACAGTGTCGATTCAGCCGGTAGAAGATATCGATGTAGAAATAGCCTGGCTGTTTGATGAAGGTCCAGCCCAGGAGAATGAAGTCTCGGTGAGGTCGAAAGTGAAGATGACCCAGCCGAAGAAAACTCATGTGAAGAGAGCGGACCTGAGTAAAGCCCAGACTGCTGAAATTAAGAGTCGGAAGGCGAATGCAACTGTGCTGAGCAGGAATGAGGAAGGATGTGGACATACGGAGAACGGGAGTAGAGCGTCAAGTGGTCCACGAGCACAGAGGCATATGGGTAGTGGAGTTAAGTTGTTTGAGATGTCAGGAGTTGACATGTTCCACAGGAAACGTGGAGAAAAGATAGTGAAGAAGAGTAATAGCCGAGGAAATGAAAGGAGAAGAGACAGTATGTGTGGAGAGATGCCTACGAGCATTCTAGGAAAGGTAAAGCTACATGTACGGTCGAGTGCTGTTGGATGTAATACAGTGCCCGAAGAAACTTTTAGGGAACGAAGAAGAGTTGAAGGAGAAGAAAGGGAATTGTATAAAGGTGAGAGATGTGGGAAGAGGATGATGATGCAGGCATGGATGAATAGTAGAAAGCCGAGGACTCGATGGAAGTCAAACAGGATGATGTCTCAGATAAATGAGGAGACGAAAGGGAGGAGCATCGGTGAAGACGAGGAAGTGAAGTATGATGACAGGAGACGAAAGTATAATGGGAGTAGATGGAAGTGTGAAGACGACAGAGGAGGTACAGACAGTAGATGTCTGACTCTGGACGTGAAGAGAAGAAGACGAGGAAACGGAGGGTGGAAACAATAAGTAGAGTGGACCGATGGAGTGCAGGCGTCCAAGGAGGACAGCCTAGCCAAGAGATGTCAGAGAGGTCAAATCGTTTATGAGAAGATCATGTTTCTGGCGAGTTGTGAGCCAGATGTTGCAAGGAGCATCTAACTAATTGTAGACTCCTAAGAGAGTATATTGGGTGAAGAACGAGACAGTGTAGTGGCTGATGCGTTATCTCGAGCCTAGCCACTAGAATAACTCTCAAAAATAAGGGGAGGGGAGTGTTATGATCTCAGCCTGCAGGAGAAACGAGTCTCCCTCCTTGAGAGTTATTCATCAAGCCTGACCTGATTAGAAGGTCTAGCAAATATTGAGGTGATAACGCATATGTAAAATAGTTGCTTGGATATGTATAACAGTTTGAGATTATGGGCAATGAAGAAGAAAGCAGATAAATGACTGGCGAGGAGATGTGGACATTTTGCTGGAGGCGTGAGGCTCGCTTCCGGAGGACCTTGACCTCACTTGAGTGCCAGACATCGCAGGGGGAAGCCGCACTCCGTTTGAGCTCCCATCAGAAGGGAACCCCTAGTGATATATCTCTAAGAGAAGAGAAGTGTGCAGACGTGCCAGCTGTGGAATTGAGCTGAGAACGTTGTGGTCTCAAGTCTTGGACGGCGAGGAGAGTTTAATAAGCTGCTCAGAGGCATTTTCGTGGGCTGTGTGGAGCGCCCTGACCAGACGCCGTCAGAGGGAAAGCGCCCTCGACCTTATAATCTGTGGTAAGCACGATATACGCCAGTTCATAGTGATTGCTTGTAGTTGGTCGTGTGCCCAGCGACAGTAGCGATGTTTATTTATAAGTTAGACATGTTTTAATAAGGCAGAAGGCCTGAAATAAGAGAGTGGAGAGGGAGGAACATGGAGCGACGTCTGTCCCCTCTGAGCGCTGGCGGGCGACTGAGGAAGCCTGGCTCCTGACGGCGAAGGACCCTCCCAGCGAGTGAGGACCGCCGCCAGGCGAGGTGGAGTATGGACCCGCCCAAAACGGGGGAGTCACTCTCACTGTATGTAGAGAACAGATAGAGGTTTGAGGCAAGCATATTGTGTGGTTATTTTTGTTTATGTGTTAAAGGGGAACATTTTATTGGAGTGTCGATGGGTTGCAGGTTTGTCTTTGGGGAAGAAGTTGCTGAGAACTTCGAAGCCAGCCTAGACGAAGTAATTGATGAGACTCCAAGGTAGTGAAGCAGAGGACCTCGAGCTGTGAGGAGAAGCAGTGAAGAGGAGTGTCACGTGTTTCTGTAGAGGTGGGGTAGCAGCCAAGAGAGCTGAGGAGGAACCTAGCAGAAGGGTGAAGCACCGTAGTTACTCAAGGAAACTTCATGATAGCAGCCTGGAGAAGCTGCAGAGGATCCTGGTAGTGAAGCCCGGAAGAACCTTAAGATATTAGGGTAGTGAACTTCCAGAGGTGGAAGGGAAGTTCTGGTGGATCACTTATGGGGAGTTGATAGTGTTTGGTTGTCAGTGGCGTGCAAGACGCAGTGAGAGGTGAGTGATTGTTGGTATTCTGATGTCAAGGAGTGTTTTACACTGAAGTTTAGAGTTACAGTCGTAGGCTGGATTACGTACAGACGTATGCGTTCTAGGACTGATAGAGTGATCGATTGATCATTGTTGTGTATCAATGAACATTTATACTGATATGTTATTGCATTCAAATGCTGATTTTCTTGGTACACATTTATAGATACATATATGTATTCTCTTGCTGATGGTGCAACAGTGTATGTAGACTTGATCAACTTGAGGAGGTTGATAGTATCAGGTAGTGAACCAGGAGATAGGATACCACTTGATAAGCTGATGATAGAGTTCTGATGGTGTTGGAGTGCAACCTGATTGTAATACTATAGAGTATAGGATTCATTATTGTTATATGTGTGTATGTATTGTGTATGTGCTTTGTCCAGTAAATGTATCACAATTTGCTGGTGTTTGCCCTTGTCCTAGTGAGGCTTCCCAGGAGGTAGTAAAGAAGGAGAGAGAAAGAACCAAGAACCACTGCTGTGGACAGGGTAGGAGGTAATACTAGTAAGTCATAGGGGATTGAGGAGATCATATCTCATAAGGAGAGAGTGGGGAGTCACAGCGGCTCGAGTGGGTGTGTGCACGTGACAACGAGGCTAAGTGTTGGAGCCGCATCCCCTAAACGTGTGACGTTGAGCCCCTCTCCAAGAGCCAGAAGCGTCAAGGGTGATCTCCTAGTATAAGCACTCTACCGAGTTGTGTGGGTTGGGTTGTCCATAGAGGAGAATCAACGACAACACCAACCAACCCACAGTCTATAATATCACTCATTCCTAAAGGGGCTTCCAACTTAACTTCCCTTATATCCAACTCATTTAGGGTAAATATCAGATCAAGCAAGGCTGGTTTATCCCCTCCTCGCATTCTTGTCGGTCCCTTGACGTGTTGACTTACAAAGTTTCTTGTTGCCACGTCCAGCAGCTTAGCTCTCCATGTGTCTGGGCCTCCATGTGGGTCTCTGTTCCCCCAATCTATCTTCCCATGGTTGAAGTCTCCCATAATTAGTAGTCTGGATCCGTTCCTGCTAGCCACAGAAGCTGCTCTCTCTATTATATTGATGGTGGCCAAGTTGTAAATATCATATTCCTGTCTTGGTCTTTTGTCATTCGGTGGGGGGTTATATATGACTACTACTATAATTTTCTGTCCTCCAGTTGCTATGGTGCCTGATATGTAGTCACTGAAACCTTCACAGTTCTGAATTACCATCTCTTCGAAACTCCAACCTTCTATTAGTAGCAAAGCTACACCACCTCCTTCTCTCTCTCTTTCCTCACTACATAGTAGCCCTGTGGAAACACTGTGTTTGTTATAGTTTTCATTAGCTTTGTTTCTATGAGTGCTATTATGTCTGGGTTTTCTTCTAGTGCCCACTTTCCGAGTTCACTTGTTTTATTTGTAATCCCATCTATGTAAGTGTACATTGCCTTGAAGCTCACTTTCTTCTATTCATTTTCTTGTCCTTTCTTGGCGAGCATTCTGCGGGTGTGGGAAGCTGTTCCGTGGGTGAGAAGATCTGTGACGTGGTTTGCAGGGTCTCAGAGGATTTTGGGGTGGGGAGTAGGGGTTTAAGGGAAGGGGGGGGGGGGACAGGTAGGGTGTGGGGGTTTAAGGGAAGGGGGGACAGGTAGGGTGTAGGTTAAGGAGATAGGAGGGACATGGAGGATACGGAGTGAGGGAGGAGGAGGGATAGGGAGGGTATGGGATGAAGGGGGAGAGGAGACAGGGGGGGGGGGAAAGGTGGGAGGGGGACATGACGGGAATGGGGAAGGGGTGACAGGGCCAGAATGGGGTGGGGGGGAGGTAGGGGTAGAGGAAGGGAGGGTTGGGTGGGGGCAGGTAGGGTGAAGGGAAGGTGGGTTTCTATGCAGAGGAGGGTGGTGGTGTAGCCTTCCCCTCTGGTGTTGCTGGGATGCTGGTCTTGGGTTCCCCTCTTGTCTCTGGGACTGTTGTGTTAGGGGCTGTGATTTCCTGGTTTGCTCCTCTCTGTACTCACCTATATGTACTCACCTATATGTGCTTGCAGGATCGAGCATTGACTCTTAGATCCCGCCTTTCTAGCTATCGGTTGTTTACAGCAATGACTCCTGTCCCATTTCCCTATCATACCTAGTTTTAAAAGTATGAATAGTATTTGCTTCCACAACCTGTTCCCCAAGTGCATTCCATTTTTCTACTACTCTCACGCTAAAAGAAAACTTCCTAACATCTCTGTGACTCATCTGAGTTTCCAGTTTCCACCCATGTCCCCTCGTTCTGTTATTATTACGTGTGAACATTTCATCTATTTCCACTTTGTCAATTCCCCTGAGTATTTATATGTCCCTATCATATCTCCTCTCTCCCTTCTTTTCTCTAGTGTCGTAAGGTTCAGTTCCTTCAGCCGCTCTTCATATCCCATCCCTCGTAACTCTGGGACAAGCCTCGTCGCAAACCTCTGAACCTTCTCCAGTTTCTTTATGTGTTTCTTCAGGTGGGGGCTCCATGATGGCGCGGCATACTCTAAGACGGGTCTCACGTAGGCAGTGTAAAGCGCCCTAAAAGCTTCCTCATTTAGGTTTCTGAATGAAGTTCTAATTTTCGCCAGTGTAGAGTACGCTGCTGTCGTTATCCTATTTATATGTGCCTCAGGAGTTAGATTAGGTGTCACATCCACTCCCAGGTCTCTTTCTCGAATCGTTACAGGTAGGCTGTGCGTGAGTGTGTGTTTGTGTGTGTGTGTGTGTTTGTGTGTGTGTGTGTGTGTGTGTGTGTGTGTGTGTGTGTGTGTGTGTGTGTGTGTGTGTGTGTGTGTGTGTGTGTGTGTGTGTGTGTGTGTGTGTGTGTGTGTGTGTGTGTGTGTGTGTGTGTGTGTGTGTGTGTGTGTGTGTGTGTGTGTGTGTGTGTGTGTACTCACCTATTTGTGCTTGCAGGATCGAGCATCGACTCTTGGATCCCGCCTTTCCAGCTATCGGTGTCCCCCCCCCCCCTGTGTGTGTGTGTGTGTGTGTGTGTGTGTGTGTGTGTGTGTGTGTGTGTGTGTGTGTGTGTGTGTGTGTGTGTGTGTGTGTGTGTGTGTGTGTGTGTGTGTGTGTGTGTGTGTGTGTGTGTGTGTGTGTGTGTGTGTGTGTGTGTGTGTGTGTGTGTGTGTGTGTGTGTGTGTGTGTGTGTGTGTACTCACCTATTTGTGCTTGCAGGATCGAGCATCGACTCTTGGATCCCGCCTTTCCAGCTATCGGTGTCCCCCCCCCCTGTGTGTGTGTGTGTGTGTGTGTGTGTGTGTGTGTGTGTGTGTGTGTGTGTGTGTGTGTGTGTGTGTGTGTGTGTGTGTGTGTGTGTGTGTGTGTGTGTGTGTGTGTGTGTGTGTGTGTGTGTGTGTGTGTGTGTGTGTGTGTGTTGTGTGTGTGT